>NC_057794.1:421295858-421466638 GCF_018294505.1 Triticum aestivum | reverse complement strand
GGTGGCGGACCGGCGGTGGGGATGTTTTCATGGCGGGCGGGGCGGCACACCGCCGGCCGTGGGCGGCGAGGGGTGGCTGTTTGGCAGATGGTGGCTGGCGGCTCAAGGGGTGGAGGTTGAACATGAACTACGGGCCCTTGATTTCGTATCCAACGGCTGCAAAATCGACTGACCGAAGATGAAAAAGTCAGTCGACTGACTTGTAGCCTCACCTCTAGTGCGTTCAGTTTTGACAGTAAAATTCAGTTTCGACAGCAAAATTCAGTTTGGATAATTAAGTTCAATTATGACAGTTAAATTTAGTTTCGACAGTTAAGTTTAGAGATAAGCGGCTGATGTATACATCTAGCAGTTTGTGGTTATGTATTTTACGTCATCTATTGGAGATGCTATTAGAATTCCACTTAGGTTAACGTTGTATCTCTTGTCCTACTTCAGCCTCGGCGTCGTACAACTCACCGGAGCTGCTCCAACGATGAAACCCTTCATCACAGCGGAGCAGTACCTCGGGTTCCATCTTCAGACGCCCAAGATCTTCTTCCCCTCCTCCGACAGCCAAGTCAGTCGGAGCATCCTCACTGGCCAACCCAATCACGCTGAGATCGACATGGCTTCGCCAAACAGGTTGTACACTTCTTGTGGTTTGACTTAATCTCACCATGCTTCTTTGCATCCTGTGATCTACCAATTCTTGTGAACCAAACACCCAGATTGGCAGAAATCCTGTGTTTTTAAATTCTCTGTTTTGCACGTGCATTCCTATTCTATTCTTGTCTATTTCCTATCCCTGCATTGTTAGAATCCTCAAATTAAAATAAGCCCTTACACAATTACTTCGGTTACAGATATGTGTCAAAGAAAACCTTGTGTGGTTTTTCCTACTCTTGCGGTGTTGTGTTCCACCCCAGCTCAGCTGCTCCAATGACGGAAGGGTTCACGATAGCAGGGGTCCGCTCTCCAGACTGTCTTTCGTCGCCTCAGATCTTCTTCCCCGCCGCCGGTAGCCACGACAACTGCATTACCGTCATCAACTAAGCAGACGACCTTGAGGACTACACGGGTCTGCAAGAGAGGTCGCACTCTTCCGTGTCTGCTTACGTTATGCATCGCTTAATATGATGACATGCTACTTTATTGTCGTGTTCACCTATTAGACTCCGACTCAGGCCCAAACTTATGCTGAAACTTGGGGCAACAATCAATACCATCTGGTTAATTTCGGGTGTCTACTATGAGTTTCATGTTGGGTGCAAACAAACATTAAAGGAGCCATTATCTGTATTTTTTAACTAAAGTTATTATCTGCCTGCTATCATTGGTTTTGGCTCTATCCACAGTTTGCTACCTTCACTCTCGATTTGTGCATGCACTCCTTACATAATCTTACTATGTTTTATTCCTATGCATGTCAGTTATTGTACACAATGGAACTGAACATGTAGAGCAAAAGAGATGAGCCTTGCGTGGGAATAAAACTTCATGCAGACGTAGCTCCATGGTGGGCACAAAGGAAGCCCCCCCTCCACCCATTTCGGATCATAATCAAGAGGAAGATAACTGTTCTGAGGGGGATTTAGAAGCAGAAGACCACTCCTATTTACCCCATGAGGTCTTCGCTCTAACTTGGCATGCTGATGTTGGTAATATCATGCATATGGTGCCTTGCATTGCTTACTGTATACATCAAAGATGTCATCTGCTTAGTTTAGACATGCTTTGTCAATGCCATCTGTTTAATTTCTTTATCATATATGTGAATCATGCAATGCCATCTTGTTTAGCCAGGCATCATATATGTGAATTTTGCAATGCCACCCTGGTTAGCTAGTCATCTTGTATGTGAATTATATCATGACATCATTTTTTTATTACGTGTTAAATTTGTCAACAATTTTAGTACATTCAATTACTCTCTTGTGCTTCAGCCATTCGGCACGGTCATGGAAAAATCTGGAGTGGAAACAAGGTCTTCAGAGCAGACAATGCTATCTGACGAAGCGCATGTCTTGCTGGTTACAGATAGCTCCTCAGAGGAGGATTCAGAGATAGATGACCAGTCCTATCCCCCCCCCCGAGGTGCATGCTCTAACATGGCAGGGTTATGTTGCTCATATCGTGCGTATGGTATCTTGCATTGCTATGTCATTTGCTTAGTTTAGACATGATTTGTGTGAATGCCACCTATTTAGTGTCTAATTACCATATATGTGAATTATGCAATGCCATCTTTTTGCAAGACATTATATATGTGAATTATGCAATGCTATCTTGTTGCAAGGCATTATATATGTGAATTATGCAATGCCATGCTGTTTAGCCAACCGTCATATATGTGAATTATATCATGCCGTCCTTTTTTGTATTTCTCATTGCTTTTGTCGACAATGTTTGTATATTCAACTGCTCTTCCTGTGCATCAGCCATTTGAATTGGTGATGGAGAAATCTGGAGTGAAAACAAGGTCTTTAGAGCAGACAATGCTACCTGGTGAAGCAGATATGTTGTTGGTTATAGATAGCTCTTCAAAGGAGGATTCAGAGGTAGATGACCAGTCCTATTATCCCCCTGAGGTGTATGCTCAAACTTGACAGAGTTATATTACTCATATCATGCATATGTTGTATTACAATGCTTAGTTTTTACATCATATACACGATATTGAATGTCATCTCCTTAGTTGACACATCATATATGTGATTGCCCTCTGCTCACTTCCTTATTATATAAATCATTTATTTGAATTATATCATGCCATGATGTTTACATAGACAACATGTATCTGAATTATGGCATGCCAACCCATTTTCTAAAGACATAATATAGTTATATCATCTCATCTTGTTCAGATAGTCATCATATTTTGAATTATGTCATTCTATCCGTGAATTATATCATGCCATCATGTTTCCATCGACGGCATATTTGTGATTTATGGCATGCCAACCACTTCAATAGACACATCGTATAGTTATATCATGTCATCATGTTTACATAGTCATCATATTTTGAAGTATGTCATTCTATCCTGTTTAGTTAGCCATCATACATGCGAAATTGTGTCATGCTATCCTGTTTAATTAGCCATCATATATTTGAAATTATGTCTTGCTATTCTGTTTCGTTAGACAACATAAATGTGAATTATTTCATGCCCTATTTTTGTACCTACTATCCATTGCACCTGTCTATCTTACAATGTCTGTACATTCAATTACTTTTCTTATTTATCAGCCATTTCAATTGGAGGGGGTGATGGCAGTATCTGTGGGAGTAAAAACACGGTCTTCAGAAAAGATCATACTACCTGTCGATGGAGATAGAACCATGGTTGTACTTAGCCAAGAACCAGCCCCACCACACATAACCCAGACTCACGCAGATTGCACCCCTACCCAGTTGGACAGAGAACCAGCTACACCCCTTCTAACCTCAACCCCAGCAGATAGTAACCCAGTTCCCGTTGACACATCACCGTCTCCACCACAGAGCACCCAAACACGAGCAGTTAGTAAGGCAACTGCAGTGCCCAACGCATGAGGACCACCACTCCGAACCCCAAGTCAACGCTTAAAGCAGAAGAAGAATTGATCTCAGGTCAGGTTCCGTAGCTATGGTTCATACTACTTTGCTCTTGCATCACGGTATTTACTCATACCAACTAATTTCAAATTTGAAGGATGCAATTGAAACTCCAATGGCGCAACAGGTATGTTTTAAACCTGTTTCTTTAACGTGTTTGCTATTGTAAATTGCTCTATGTTGATTTCAGTTTCAATTGAATAAACAGTTATGTTCTCATGCCATGCACATTACAAGTGTTGTTATTGATGTGTAGTTTCCCACACTTATATTCTGTCTATGCTACTTTGTCTTAAATAGATATGATTCAAAATGTATCTATCTTGATTTGGCAACATAAACTAGAATGATATAGACCATACAGTGACCATACTACATAGATATATGTTTGTTTCATGTTGTTATCCTGTCCACCTTACTACTGAACTAGTTTACCAAAATGAGTTTCATTTACTACATTGTAAACCTGTGATGTGTTTGTTTGCTTCTCCTTTAGAACGCAGATAAAATATTGGAGAAGAGTACCCCGTTATGCAATGGTAAAGGAAGTAATGCAAATCAAGTTCAAGATAGTGAGACATCCTTGTTGTTATCCAAGAAAGCTGATAAAAACTATATTGAAGACACTGAGACAACCCCAAAGTCATGTCTTGATGTAGTGTTCGAGTTACTGGCTACTACTGTTGGCACCAGCTCTTCGAACTCGCTGCCTGAATCAGTTCGGCTTCTTGAGTCTCAACTTCAAGTTGAAAGACATCGATCAGATGTGATGCGATAGGAAGCCGAAGGACTGAGGAAGTCCCTGCAGAATTCAGATGCATACTTTCTGGTGCAACAGCAAGTGCTAGAGGATTTAAGCGCCAAACAAGAGAAAGTTAATAGTCTTGCTAAGCATCTTGCCAGCATTATGGGTACCCAGGATATTGTTCCTTGAGCTCTTCTGAAGTGGTTTCAGTTCTGGACTTGTTTTGCTGCGGCGTTTATATGCTGCTTTGTTCCCTATATTTGCACTTGTGGCGAACTTTGATGCCCAGTGGATGTAATATGTGTAATAGCCATGATAGCCTAGCGTAAGTTTCTTGCTTATTTATTTCCGTTGTCTTGTTTATTTGTTTTCTTGTAGTCAGTGCAGTTCTTTTTCCACGGTTTGCTAGTGGCTGCAATAACCTATTTAACTAGGCCACATTAACAATGGGCTACATATTTACTGTAGTTAACATGGGCCTCCTACGGGCCGTAGAAACAATGGGCCTTCTAAGGGCCGTAGAAACAATGGGCCTTCTACGGGGCGTAGACACAATGGGCCTTCTACAGGCCGTATCATCAATGGGCCTTCTATGGGCCGTATGATCGGTTGGCCAAACATGGGCCAATAACAGACCACATTATAGCCGTAAATGGGCTAGAGTTGAAATCGTCCATTCATGGGCCGACCATAACGGGCCGTCGTTAATAGGCCATATTTGATGACGCTATGAAAACGGCCCAACGTATTAACGGGCCACAAACGGGCCGACTATAACCACGGGCTGTATTTGGCCCACAAGCAGAAAATGACAGTAACGGGCCAAAAGTAAACGAATGCTGGAAATGAGCCCAAGAATAAATGGGCCCTGAGAAGGACGAAAGATAACATGGGCTGGAAATGGACCAACGGAATAATGGGCCGTTAATGGGTATAAAGTGATACACTGTTCATTACGGGCCAGTTTTACCACGGGCCGTTAATGGGCCGAGGGTTAATAAGAGCCTCATATGGGCCAAAGATGTCATGGGCCATACATGAGTCGGATGTTAAAACGGGCTGGAATTATATTGGACGGCCCAGATGACGCTATTGGGCCTAATTCAGATAGGCCATAAACGGGCCCTGGGTTAGCGGGCTGTAAATGGGCTATATGCGAATAGGCCATTAACAGGCTTGCTGTGGGCCGGCCCGCCACCTTTTGACCAAGTCAAACAGGCCGGCCTTTTCACAGGAATGGGGCTCTGTTGGGTCGTGCCACGTGTCGACGTATCATAGGCGCTTTGGGTCAAATGAGTGGATGACATCTGTCCCAACGGTGAGCTGACACGTGTTTCCTCCAGCCAATGATGATTTTACACGTGGAAAATCCCCATTGGTCGGGGATATTAACGGGTTATCAGATCCAAAACCAAACCCGATAGCTTAACGGCGTTCCGTTACGGTGGATGCCACATGTCGGTCACCCTTGACGAAAGCACTTCCGTGACGCCGATTTATCGTCATGGAAGTGGACACTTCCGTGATGATAATTTTGGTAATGTCATGGAACACTTCTACGACAGCATAGGTATGACTATCTTGATTATGTCATAAATTTGTCATGGATGTACATGCATGACAAAAATGTGACCTACTATGACAAACACGTATCATCACGGAAGTGTATTTTTTGTAGTGTATATCTTCGCACACAAGGAAGTGCCTCCTTATTACACACAAAAAATGAATACTCCCCCTACTAGCTAGGACCCACCATTGTGGGCCTACTAAGATGACGGGGACGGAGGACTTTGTCAACTTAGTCAATATGAACGATTCTAGCTCCAGTGACCGTACGATGTCCATCCAATGGTCGTAGTGCTTCTTCAACCTCTGGTCTTCTCGCTCCAGCCGCCCAAAGCAGCGCTGGTCGTGTCTCCTACTCCTGCCTCCCGTGGCTGACTGTGCTGTCGTGGAGGCCTCACCGCCCCCTACTACTCCCACTGCTAGCCAGGCCATCCCTCCACTCACTGATGACCCACAAGTACAGGGGATCTATCGTAGTCCTTTCAATAAGTAAGAGTGTCGAACCCAACGAGGAGCAGAAGGAAATGATAAGCGGTTTCCAGAAAGGTATTCTCTGCAAGTACTGAAACAAGTGGTAACAGATAGTTTTGTGATAGGATAATTTGTAACGAGCAACAAGTAACAAAAATAAATAAGGTGCAGCAAGCTGGCCCAATCCTTTTTGTAGAAAAGGACGAGCCTGGAAAAAATCTTATATAGAGAAAAGCGCTCCCAAGGACACATGGGAATATCATCAAGCTAGTTTTCATCACGTTCATATGATTCGTGTTCCGCATTTTGATAATTTGGTATGTGGGTGGACCGGTGCTTGGGTACTGTCCTTACTTGGACACGCATCCCACTTATGATTAACCTCTATTGCAAGCATCCGCAACTACAGCAAAAGTATTAAGGTAAACCTAACCATAGCATGAAACATATGGATCCAAATCAGCCCCTTACGAAGCAACGCATAAACTAGGGTTTAAGCTTCTGTCACTCTACCAACCCATCATCTACTTATTACTTCCCAATGCCTTCCTCTAGGCCCAAATAATGGTGAAGTGTCATGTAGTCAACGTTCACATAACACCACTAGAGGAGAGACAACATAAATCTCATCAAAACATCGAACGAATACCAAATTCACATGACTACTAATAGCAAGACTTCTCCCATGTCCTCAGGAACAAACATAACTACTCACAAAGAATATTCATGTTCATAATCAGAGGGGTATTAATATGCATATAGGATCTAAACATATAATATTCCACCAATTAAACCAACTAGCATCAACTACAAGGAGTAACTAACACTACTAGCAACCTACTAGCACCAATCCCGGACTTGGAGACAAGAATTGGATACAAGAGATGAACTAGGGTTTTGAGAGGAGATGGTGCTGATGAAGATGTTGATGGAGATTTCCCTCTCCCGATGAGAGGAACGTTGGTGATGATGATGACGATGATTTCCCCCTCTAGGAGGGAAGTTTCCCCGGCAGAACAACTCTGTCGGAGCCCTAGATTGGATCTGCCAAGGCTCCGCCTCGTGGCGGTGGAGTTTCGTCCGAGAAGATGGCTTCTTATTTTTTTCCATCGAAAGACTTCATATAGCAGAAGATGGCCATCGAAGGGCCACCAGGGGGCCCACGAGGTAGGGGGCGCACACAGGGGGTAGGGCGCCCCCCCACCCTCGTGGGCAGGGTGTGTCCCCCTGGTGAATCTCTTCCGCTGAGTATTTTTTATATATTCCGAAAACGTCTTCTGTGAAGTTTCAGGACTTTTGGAGCTGTGCAGAATAGGTCTCTAATATTTGCTCCTTTTCCAGCCCAGAATCCCAGCTGCCGGCATTCTCTCATGTAAACCTTGTAAAATAAGAGAGAATAGGCATAAGTATTGTGACATAATATGTAATAACAGCCCATAATGCAATAAATATCGATATAAAAGCATGATGCAGAATGGACGTATCAACTCCCCCAAGCTTAGACCTCGCTTGTCCTCAAGCGAAAAGCCGAAATCGAAAAATATGTCCACATGTTTAGAGATAGAGGTCTTGATAAAAATAAAATACGGACATGAGGGCATCATGATCATTCTTAGAATAGCAACTTATATAATTCTTGTCATGTGATTTCTTATGCTAGAGTAATAATTCAATCACAATTTCAAGTATGAATCGTAAACTTCATTGAAAACTAACAAACTGTAATCTCAGTCATTGGAGCAATTGCAATTTACCATAACATAGGAGAGAGTCAACATAAGAGCTTTTCAGCAAGTCCACATACTCAACTATCATATAGTCTTTCACAATTGCTGACACTCACGCAATACTTATGGGTATGGAGTTTTAATCGAACACAGAGAAAGATAGGGGCTTATAGTTTTGCCTCCCAACGTTTTACCTCAAGGTTAATGTCAATGGTAATAGTTCATGAAAACTCACATCCAATTAGCCATATATACCAGGATCTTTCCAACATACTATGCTTGCCAAAGGATAAAATGTAAAAAGGAAGGGTGAAGATCACCATGACTCTTATGCAATGTAGGAGATAAAGTAAAGGATAAGCCCTTCGCAGAGGGAAGAAGAGGTTGTCATGCGCTTTTATGGTTGGATGCACAAAATCTTAATGCGAAAGAACGTCACTTTATATTGCCACTTGTGGTATGGACCTTTATTATGCGGTCTGTCGCTTTTATTTCTTCCATATCACACGATCGTATAAAGTTTATTTTCTCCCACACTAAGAAGTCATACATATTTAGAGAGAAATTTTTATTGCTTTGCACCGATGACAACTTACTTGGAGGATCTTACTCAATCCATAGGTAGGTATGGTGGACTCTCATGGCAAAACTGGTTTAAGGGTATTTGGAAGCGTAAGTAGTATCTTTACTTGGTGCGATGAATTTGGCTAGCATGAGGGGGAAAGGCAATCTCAACCATGTTGTATGATCCATGACAATATAATTTATCTCAGATGTAAGAAAACATAACCCATTATGTTGCCTTCCTTGTCCAACCTCAACTCTTTTAGCATGTCATATTTTAATGAGTGCTCACAATCATAAAAGATGTCCATGATAGTATATCTATATGTGAAGACCTCTCTTTCTTTATTACTTCCTATTAATTGCAATGATGACCAAAGCTATGTTTGTCAACCCTCAATAACTTTTATTCATCATACTTTTTCTATGTGAGCTCATTACTCTCCATAAGACTCACATGATCTCTTTGTTTCTTTTTATTTCTTTCTCTTTTCTTTTATTCCCTTAGGATCATGGCAAAATAATCAAGCCCTTGACACAGCACTAATATTTATTATATAGCTCACGGACTCGATTACATAGAAGAATTATAAAGCAAAACTCACGACTAGATCATACTAGGAACTTTTATTCTACTAGATCAAGATATTACCAAAAGGATCAAACTAAGAAAAATGGTAAAGATAAAAGTGATGGTGATATGATACCGGGGCACTCCCCCAAGCTTGGCAGTTGCCAAGGGGAGTGCCCATACCCATGTGGTTATGTCTCCTTTGTTGGTGAAGAAGGTGGAGTTGTTGATGATGGATAGTCGCACATTGAGCGTAGGAGGTCTTCTAACTTGTGGATAATGCCCTTGAGTGCGATGATATGCTCCTTCAACAAAATATTTTCACGTGTGAGATACTTATTTTGTATACGAGCTAACTCAATCATCTTGAAAGCTTCTATCTCTGTTGGGGTAAGAAGATTGTGATCAAGTTGAAGGGTGTCTTCTGTTGCCGGAACTTGGTCCTCCATAGCCTTCTTGATCCCTTCATCCTTGTTGATCTCCATTGGTTCTTCTCTCTTCAGCTCTATCTTCATTAGCCAAGCATCGTTGCCCTCATGGTTGGAGGAGGAGGGAGATGACATAGTGCCTGGCCTTGACAACCCTGACAGAAAACAGCTCGAAACAAAGACAATAGATTTTTGCGTGATACGGGAGTCAAAACCTCCGGCAGATTATATAATGAATTTTTACCGACCAAAATACATGTCGTGTAAGAAAACGGAGTCCGGAGAGCACATGAGGTGCCCACGAGGTAGGGGGCACGCCCAGGGGGGTAGGGCGCGCCCTCCACCCTCGTGGAGCCCTCGTGTCCTTCCCGGACTGCTTCTTATTTTGTCTATTTTTCTAAATATTCCAAAACGGAGAAATATTGCCTTAAAAATTGTTTTGGAGTCGGTTTACTTACCGTACCACATACTTATTCCTTTTCGGAGTCTGAAACATTTCGTAAAGTGTCCCTTATGTATTCCTCCAGGGTTACGGTTTCAATAACATTGGTTTCAACATTTATGGGATTACCTGAGATATAATGTTTGATTCTTTGACCGTTCACCATCTTCGGATTTGTGCCTTCGATGTTGATTTTTATGGCACCGGAACGATAGACCTCTTCGATAATGTAAGGACCTTCCCATTTAGAGAGAAGTTTTCCTGCAAAAAATTCTTAAACGAGAGTTGTATAGCAATACATAATCACCTACACTAAACTCACGTTTTGTATTCTTTTGTCATGCCATCTTTTAACTTTTTCTTTAAACAACTTGGCATTTTCATAGGCTTGGGTTCTCCATTCATCAAGTGAGCTAATATCAAATAGCCTCTTCTCACCGGCAAGTTTAAAATCATAATTGAGTTCTTTAATGGCCCAATATGCCTTGTTTTCTAGATCGAGAGGTAAGTGACATGCTTTTCCATAAACCATTTTATATGGAGACATACCCATAGGATTTTTTATATGCAGTTCTATAGGCCCATAATGCATCATCAAGTTTCTTGGACCAATTCTTTCTAGATCTATTAACAGTCTTATGCAAAATTAATTTGAGCTCTCTATTACTCAATTCTACTTGACCACTAGACTGTGGGTGATAAGGAGATGCAATTCTATGATTAACATCATATTTAGCAAGCATTTTACGGAAAGCACCATGAAAAAAATGTGAACCACCATTAGTCATTAAATATCTAGGGACTCCAAATCTTGGAAAAATAACTTCTTTAAGCATTTTAATAGAAGTGTTATGATCAGCACTACTAGTTGGAATAGCTTCTACCCACTTAGTAACGTAATCAACAGCAACTAAAATATGTGTATATCCATTAGTCAAAGCCCCAAACATCAAATGCTTTAATTACGAGTGAATAGTTCATAGGCATTTCTTGACGTCTACTAATATTACCAATTCTTTGACATTCATCACAAGATAACACAAACTTACTGGCATCCTTGAAGAGAGTAGGCCAATAAAAACCAGATTGCAATACCTTGTGTGCAGTTCAATCTCCAGCATGGTGTCCTCCATAAGCTTCGGAGTGACACTTGCGTAGGATCTGTTCCTGTTCATGCTCAGGTACACAACGTGTAATAACACCATCTACTCCTTCTTTATAAAGATGTGGGTAATCCCAAAAGTAATGTCTCAAATCATAGAAGAACTTTTTCTTTTGTTGGTATGTGAAACTAGGTGGTATAAACTCAGCAACAATGTAATTAGCATAATCAACATACCATGGAGCAGTATGAGAAGCATTTATGACATTTACTTGCTCATCAGGAAAGCTATCATCAATAGGTAGTGGGTCATCAAGCACATTTTCTAACCTAGACAAGTTGTCTGCAACGGGGTTCTCAGCTCCCTTTCTATCAACAATATGTAAGTCAAATTCTTGTAGCAAGAGAACCCATCTAATAAGTCTAGGTTTAGCATCTTTCTTTTCCATGAGATATTTAATAGCAGCATGATCAGTGTGAATAGTTACTTTAGAATCAACAATACAAGGTCTGAACTTATCACAAGCAAATACAACTGCTAAGAATTCTTTTTCAGTGGTAGCATAATTTCTTTGAGCATTGTCTAGGGTGTTACTAGCATATTGAATAACATTTAATTTCTTATCAACTCTTTGCCCTAGAACAACAACTACAACATAATCACTAGCATCACACATAATTTCAAAGGGTAAATTCCAATCAGACGGCTGAACAATAGGTGCAGAGATCAATGCTTTCTTAAGTATTTCAAATGCTTCTACACAATCATCATCGAAGACAAATGGTATACCTTTTTGTAATAAATTAGTCAGAGGCCGAGAAATTTTTGAGAAGCCCTATTTGAATACTGCAGGGGCTGTCATTGATTGCACCAAAGGCAATGTCACTTTTCATGTCAATGGTAATGAGCATACGGTACACTTTCCGAGGAAACAACCTCAAGTCCACAGTATAAATTCTATTGGAAAAATTTCAACAATCACTATTGGAGGTTTTGAATTCCCTCTTCCTACTGTCAAGGAGAAATATGATATTCTTATTGTTGGAGACATGCATATCCCCGTGGAGGTAACATAGTGTTATTCGAAATTTCTCCGGATCCATGTTATTCGGAATGAGTTTGTTAACAAGACTTGATCAACCTTGTGAGTGGATTCCTTTTGATGAGCATGAGATGGATGAATTTAGAAGGCACAGCCTTCTGTACCCTCCTTTTACTTTCTATTATTTAGATTAAATAAAGCAAAAATAGTAATTTCTCTTAGTTTTCAGAATTATCCATGCAATAAAAAATACCTCGAAAATAAAAGTTCTCCAAATGCCTTGAAAATTTAACATGATTTTTTCTGGAATATTTGAGAATATTTAGCACTCAGAACACATCAGGGGGAGCCAGCACCTGGCCACGAGGGTCCAGGGCGCGCCCCCTTCCTCGTGGGCCCCTGGTGGCCCCCTCCACTTATTCCAGCCACCACACACTCCTTCTTCCTCCCAAAAAAATCACCAACCAGCTCAAGCACGAGTTCTAGCTCATCTTGCTGCCATTTTCGATCTCCTAGCTCAAAGCTCCATTCACAAAACTGCTTTAGGGGATTCTTCTTTGGTATGTGACCTCTCCAATGGTCCAAATAGTTTTTGTTCTAGTGCTTTATTCATTGCAATTTTTTGCTGCTTAGGTGACCCTGTTCTTGAGCTTGCATGTCAAATTTATGTGGTCAAAAGTAGTTTTAATGCATGATATGGCCTCTAGGCACTTGTAGGAGTAGTTGCTATCAATTTTGTTGAGTTTGGCTCACTTTTATTTTAAGTTACTAAAAAATTCAGAAATTTTTTAGAGTAATAAATATGTTTAGGAAAATGTACCAAGGTGGTTCTTCAAGGAAGCAAGGACCCAGGCCCGCAATGCGTGATCCGGACGATGAACCACCGAGGGACGCTCAAGTGCGGCCTTGTGAATGGCCGTCAGAAGATTTCATGGTCCAAGCAGGAATCAAGGAGGAATTTGACGCATATGTGTGTAACGCCGATCTTGAGAGCTTCGTGGCAGATAAGTCCCGTCAGTACCACTACCTCACTGATTCCTTTGTGAGAAGGCAAAAGGGAGATATGCTATAACCAGGGAGGAGGCGACCGAGTACGAGAGGAGGACGGAGGCAGCTCGCCTCCAAGCTGCAGCTCGTCAGGCAATAGCTGATGCATCTCAGTACAACCCCAGCTTCAACTTTGGATATCCACCAGGCCATCCATGGGCATAGACCAACTTAGCATAAAAGCCTAAGCTTGGGGGAGTATGTATTTCTCACCGACATTACATTCATGTTCACACACTCATGCTAGTTGTCGGTGCTCATACTTTTTTCACTGTATCATCCATGATAGTTTATTTCCCTTTTAGCTTTCTTCTTGTGTGCCTTAATAAACCTTAAGAAAAACAAAACAATTTAGTTGTAGCTTTTAGTTAGTTACTTTCCATACTTGTAGTAGTAGTAATTAAAAAGATTTCTCGTTCTTCTTTTGCTTGTTGGGAGCTTTCCCGTGTAAATAGTTTTGTTTCTTTTCTTTGGGGGTCGAGAGGAGAAGACCATAATGAAAATGTTGAGTGGCTCTCATATGCATTATTGTTGATCTAACAAAGAGCCCATATTACCTTGTCTTCTCTCTTGAATTGAATGCTTGTAGATTCCAGCTTAGTCCAATGCATGTACATTATTATTATTATCCACATCATTCGGTCATGCAAGTGAAAGGCAATAATGATGATTATATGATGAACTGATTGAGATGAGAAAAGCTGGTATGAACTCGACCTCTCTTGTTTTTTGTAAATATGATTAGTTCATCGTTCCTGATTCAGCCTATTATGAAAGAAACATATTTGCAATGACAATTAGAGATTGTAGTTGCTTATGCCATACGTAATTAGCTAGGAGTTTATAATGGTTTACCTTGCGTGCCAACATGCTATTAAAATGGTTGTGATGTGGTATGAGAGGGTGGTATCCTCCTTTGAATAATTCGAGTGGCTTAACTTGGCACATGTTCACGCATGTAGTTGAAACAAAATCAACATAGCCTCTATGATATTTATGTTCATGGTTAATTGTATCCTACTCATGCTTGCATTCGGTGTTGATCAATTTTAATGCATGTTCATGACTGTTGTCGCTCTCTAGCTGGTCGCTTCCCAGTCTTTTTCTAGCCTTCACTTGTACTAAGCGGGAATACTGCTTGTGCATTCAACTCCATAAACCCCAAAGTTGTTCCATATGAGTCCACCATACCTACCTATATACGGTATCTACTTGCCGTTCCAAGTAAATTTGTATGTGCCAAACTCTAAACCTTCAAATAAACATTCTGTTTTGTATGCTCGAATAGCTCATGTATCAACTAGGGATGTCTGTATCCTCCATGCTAGGAGGGTTATTCTCAAGAGGAGTGGACTCTGGTCCTCACTCACGAGAAAATGGCTGGTCATTGGGATTGCCAGTCCCATGCTTTAAGCAAATCAAATCAAAATAATTGCAAACAAAACTCCCCCAGGATTGTTGTTAGTTGGAGGCACCCGTTGTTTCGGGCAAGCCATGGATTGATGCTTTTTGGTGGTGGGGGAGTATAAACTTCACCATTCTGCTTGGGAACCGCCTATAATTCGTGTAGCATGGAAGATACCGAGATCTCTCGGTTGTTATGTTGACAATGAAAGTATACCGCTCAAAATTTTATTCATATCTATTTCAAAACCGAGCTCTGGCACCTCTACAAATCCTTGCTTCCCTCTGCAAAGGGCCTATCTATTTACTTTTATGTTGAGTCATCATCCTCTTATTAAAAATCACTAGTTGGAGAGCACCGCTGTCATTTGCATCCATTACTGTTAGTTTGCATTCAGTATGATTTGACTGGATCTCTTTTACCATGAATTACAATGTCTAGTCAGTCCTTGATCTTTAAAGGTGCTCTGCATTTATGTTTTGCGGTCTCAGAAAGGGCTAGCGAGATACCATCTTGTTATATCATATTATGATTGTTTTGAGAAAGTGTTGTCATCCGAGATTTATTATTATTGCTCGCTAGTTGATTATGCCATTGATATGAGTAAACATGAGACCTAAATGTTATTCTGAATGTGGTCAGTTCATAATCTTTGCTGAAAACTTGAATGATGGCTTTACATATTTACAACAACAAGAGCAAACAGAGTTTGTAAAAGTTTTTCTTTATCACTTTCAGTTTATCAATTGAATTGCTTGAGGACAAGCAAAGGTTTAAGCTTGGGGGAGTTGATACGTCTCCGTCGTATCTACTTTTCCAAACACTTTTGCCCTTGTTTTGGACTCTAACTTGCATGATTTGAATGGAACTAACCCGGACTAACGTTGTTTTCAGCAGAATTGTCATGGTGTTATTTCTGTGCAGAAATAAAAGTTCTCGGAATGACCTGAAAATCAACGGAGATTATTTTTGGAATATATAAAAAATACTGGAAGAAGAATCCATGTCAGGGGGCCCACACCCTGTCCACGAAGGGTGGGGGCGCGCCTACCCCCTCTAGGCGCGCCCCTGCCTCGTGGGCCCCCTGAAGCTCCACCGACCTTAACTCCAACTCCATATATTCGTGTTCGGGGAGAAAAAAAATTAGAGAGAAGTATTCATCGCGTTTTACAATACGGAGCCGCCGCCAAGCCCTAATCTCTCTCGGGAGGGCTGATCTGGAGTCCGTTCGGGGATCCGGAGAGGGGAATCCGTCGCCATCGTCATCATCAACCTTCCTCCATCACCAATTCCATGATGCTCACCGCCGTGCGTGAGTAATTCCATCGTAGGCTTCCTGGACGGTGATGGGTTGGATGAGATTTATCATGTAATCGAGTTAGTTTTGTTAGGGTTTGATCCCTAGTATCCACTATGTTCTGAGATTGATGTTGCTATGCTTAATGCTTGTCATTAGGGCCCGAGTGTCATGATTTCAGATCTGAACCTATTATGTTTTCATGAATATATGTGAGTTCTTGATCCTATCTTGCAAGTCTATAGTCACCTATTATGTGTTATGATCTGTTAACCCCAAAGTGACAATAATCGGGATACTTACCGATGATCACCGTAGTTTGAGGAGTCCTTGTATTCGCTATGTGTTAATGATTTGGTCCGATACTCTATTAAAAGGAGGCCTTAATATCCCTTAGTTTCCAATAGGACCCCATTGCCACGGGAGGGTAGGACAAAGATGTCATGCAAGTTCTTTTCCATAAGCACGTATGACTATATTCGGAATACATGCCTACATTACATTGATGAATTGGAGCTAGTTCTGTGTCACCCTATGTTATAACTGTTGCATGAATAATCGCATCCGACATAATTCTCCATCACCGATCCATTGCCTACGAGATTTTCATATATTGTTCGCTTATTTACTTTTCCGCTGCTAATGTTACAATCACTATAAAACTAAAAATATTACTTTTGCTACCGTCACAATTAATATCATATTACTTTTCTACTAAATACTTTGTGCAGATATTAAGTTTCCACGTGTGGTTCAATTGACAACTCAGCTGCTAATACTTGAGAATATTCTTTGGCTCCCCATGTGTCGAATCAATAAATTTGGGTTGAATACTCTACCCTCGAAAACTGTTGCGATCCCCTATACTTGTGGGTTATCAGCGGTATCTTGTTGCCCTTGAAGAGCAACTTCTAGGCATCTTCATGAGTTGTTTCAAAGAGCCTCTCCAGGGTTTGGTGCCTCTTCGGATTGAACTGCCAAAGGGGCGTTTTCGGCTTTAGTAGGGAAGGATCCGGTGAACCAGCATCACTTTGGATTACGTCGACTCGCTTGACGTCCTTGTCCACCATGCTTTGGATGCACGTCTGCAGTGCTATCAACTCATCTGGTGAACACCAGTTTGGGCTCTTCTCGACCCAGGAGGTGAGTCGCCTGGGAGCGCCGGAGTTAAATTCGGCAGCTGCAGCCCAGTTTGTGCCGCAGGGTTATGTGATGTAGAACCATTGTTTCTGCCATT
Source organism: Triticum aestivum (assembly GCF_018294505.1). Taxonomy (NCBI): domain Eukaryota; kingdom Viridiplantae; phylum Streptophyta; class Magnoliopsida; order Poales; family Poaceae; genus Triticum; species Triticum aestivum. Next base: position 421,449,411 of record NC_057794.1, on the reverse strand, counting down.
CCTTGACAGTCTCCATGAAAGTGCCTTTCAGCCAGGAGACATTGGTCAGCTTACTCACCATGGCTCCTCTGCACTCTGCATGCTGGCCATCCACCACCTTCGGCTTCACGTTGAATACCTTGAGCCACAGCCCGAAATGGGGTTGGATGCGGATGAAGGCCTCACGCACGATGATGAACACCAAGATGTTGAGGAAGGAGTTCGAGGATAGATCATGGAAGTCTATCCCGTAATAGTACATCATCCCGCGGACGAAATGGTGGAGTGGAAACCCTAGCCCGCGGAGCAAATAAGGGATGAATACCACCCTCTCGTTGGGCTTCGGCGTGGGGACGACTTGCCCCTGGGCTAGAATATGGTGAGCGATTTTCTTCGCCAAGTACCCGGCCGCCCGAAGCTCAGTAATGTCCTTCTCCTTGATGGAGGAGACCATCCACTTGCCTTGGCCTCTGGATCCGGACATGGCTGAGTGCTAGCTTGAGTGGGAAGAAGATGAGAACTTGGGCGCTGGAGCTCAAGAGTGGAAGGGCAGAGGAAGAGAGAAGGCGTGGGAGAAGAAGGGGGAATCCTTATCCCCTTATAAAGGCAGTGAATATCGAATGCTTCCCCACTCACCTTAAAACTCGCCTATTCCCAAGGGTTGTGTAAACGGCATGATTGTTACCCACACCCGCATTGATGAAAATCCCACAATAAGGGGACACGATCTCTTCTTTGACAAGACGTGCCAATGGAAACCATGTCTCAAAACGTGGAACAGCGGACAAAAACGGTTCGATATAGTGACCGGATAGATGTGATGTCATCTTGAAAAAGTTGTCAGCTGATGGGACTCGTGAAATACTATATTCCTTGCGGTTGTGTGTGGTACTTATTTTGCAGATCTAGACACCTTCATTTCATCTGAATACTATCTTGGGGTATTCAGAAAGTAGAACCCGCCTTGCAATGCCGAAGACAATCTGCGCACCGGACACATTGTCATTGAAGCCTGGTTCAGGGGCTACTGAGGGAGTCCTGGACTAAGGGGTCATCGGGTGTTCGGTCTATTGATGTGGGCTAGACTGATGGGCCGTAAAGATACGAAGACCGAAGACTCCACCTGTGTCCGGATAGGACTCTCCTTGGCGTGGAGGGCAAGCTTGGCGACCAACTATAAAGATTCCTTTCTTTGTAACCGACCTTGTGTAACCCTAGATCCCTCCCGTGTCTATATAAACCGGAGGGCTAGGTCTGTAGATAGGCCGAATCCTGATAATCATAGCCATACAAGCTAGACCTCTAGGGTTTAGCCATTAGGATCTCGTGGTAGATTAACTCTTGTAATACTCATATTCATCAAGATCAATCAAGCAGGATGTAGGGTATTACCTCCATAGAGAGGGCCCGGACCTGGGTAAAACATTGTGTCCCCTGTCTCCTGTTACCATCGATCCTAGATGCACAGTTCAGGACCCCCTACCCGAGATCTGCCGGTCTTGACACCGACAGTGCCTACTGCTTGATACAGACAACAACCATGAAGGCAAGGTAGTTAAGGACGAGATACGTATGTAGGGTTTGATGTAGGTCAAACCCAGCAATCCGAGCATCTGGGAGGGAATCCTGACAATGCATGAGCTCGAGTTTTGGTTGACCGACATTTGACGGTGACCAGCCCTAACATGAACTAGGAGGAATCCATTCATGGCAAACACATACCCCTCATTATCGGTCAAAGGGATGATATATATACATTCGGGGAGCCCACATATATTTGTGCCATCACAAAAAACCGCACAAGGGAGACATGGTCGATCAGAAGACCCCGTATACACTACATGCGGCCCGAAAATATGTATGGGTACGATGGTGTATGATGTGTTTAAATCCCAAATGCACAACTTCGATGGGCCATGCCAAGTACATTACAAACTGAAAACCATACCCGACTCCAAGCCTGGTTCAATACCTATGATGTCAGTTTCCCAACTTCGAGCTCAAACTTTATTTTGTCTAGCACGGGACACATCTATATATATCTATACATCTATACTTATATACACATATATAGTGAGTGAATAACTATGAACGTTGCTCGTTGGATGAAGCCAATACGACGGTACAGAGATGGCAAATCCGAGCACTACTGGCCGTTGGATATCATCTGCATTCCACCAGATTCTGCCACATGTACAATCTAGAAGACTCCATGGTTGATGTCGGTGTCAAAACCGGCGGATCTCGGGTAGCGGGTCCCGAACTGTGCGTCTAGGCCGAATGGTAACAGGAGGCAAGGGACACGAAGTTTTACCCAGGTTCGGGCCCTCTTGATGGAGGTAAAACCCTACGTCCTGCTTGATTAATATTGATGATATGGGTAGTACAAAAGTAGATCTACCACGAGATCGGAGAGGCTAAACCCTAGAAGATAGCCTATGGTATGATTGCTGTTCTGTATGTTATCCTACGGACTAAAACCCTCCGGTTTATATAGACACCGGAGAGGGCTAGGCTTACACAAAGTCGGTTACAATGGTAGGACATACACCTATCCTGGACACAAGGGCTAGGCTTACACAAACCTCCTGGACACGGGACGAAGTCTTCAATCTTGTATCTTCATAGTCCAGGAGTCCGGCTGAAGGTATAGTCCGGCCATCTGGACACCCCCTAATCCAGGACTCCCTCAGTAGCCCCTGAACCAAGCTTCAATGACGACGAGTCCGGCGCGCAGATTGTCTTCGCCATTGCAAGGCGGATTCCACCTCCAAGTACTTCATAGAAGATTTTGAACACAAAGATAGTGTCCGTCTCTGCAAAATAAGTTTCCACATATTGCCATAGAGAGAATAATATTTACACAAATCTAATCTACTGACGTATTACGTAGTGTGACATCGCACCACGGCCAATCCTTTATTCGAATCGTTTTATTGTCCCACCTCAGCGTGTCATGCGAGGAGGTTTCCTTGGCACGTCTCGTCGAAGCAGAGATCATGTCCCCTTATTCCGGGATTCTCATCAATACGGGTGTGGGTAACCCAACTGCGCCATTGATTACGGTGCTCGGAGATAAGCGAGTTTTACCAGGCTGGTGGGGACACGTAGTTGCGTCCACCCATATAAGGGGATAAGGATCCACCTTTTCACCTACGCCTTCTTCCTCCTTTGCCTATCCATTTTTGCGCACTCGAGCTCCAGCGCCCAAGTCCGCACTCCCCACCTCAACCTTCTCCAGCCATGTCCGGAGCGGGAGGCAAGTGGATGGTCTCCTCCGTCACGGAGGGACACATCAAAAAATTGAGGAAGGTCGGATACTTGTCTAACAACATCGCGTACCGGCTTCCCAAAGAGGGGCAGCTCCTCCCCACCCCAAGGCCCCATGAGAGGGTAGTGTTCCTTCCCCACTTCCTCCGCGGACTGGGCTTTCCTATCCACCCATTCGTCCGGGGACTCATGTTCTACTACGGCCTGGATTTCCATGATCTGGCCCCAAACTTCATCCTCAACATCTCGGCGTTTATCGTCTTGTGCGAGGCTTTCCTCCGCCTCTGAAGGAAATATGCCCTAGAGGCAATAATAAAGTTATTATTTATTTCCTTATATCATGATAAATGTTTATTATTCATGCTAGAATTGTATTACACGGAAACATAATACATGTGTGAATACATAGACAAACAGAGTGTCACTAGTATGCCTCTACTTGACTAGCTCGTTAATCGAAGATGGTTATATTTCCTAACCATAAACAAAAGAGTTGTTATTTGATTAACGGGATCACATCATTAGGAGAATGATGTGATTGACTTGACCCATTCCGTTAGCTTAGCACTCGATCGTTTAGTATGTTGCTATTGCTTTCTTCGTGACTTATACATGTTCTGATGACTATGAGATTATGCAACCCGTTTACCGGAGGAACACTTTGTGTGCTACCAAACGTCACAACGTAACTGGGTGATTATAAAGGAGCTCTACAGGTGTCTCCAAAGGTACATGTTGGGTTGGCGTATTTCGATATTAGGATTTGTCACTCCGATTGTCGGAGAGGTATCTGTGGGCCCTCTCGGTAATGCACATCACATAAGCCTTGCAAGCATTGCAACTAATGAGTTAGTTGTGAGATGATGTATTACGGAACGAGTAAAGAGACTTTCCGGTAACGAGATTGAACTAGGTATTGAGATACCGACGATCGAATCTCGGTTAAGTAACATACCGATGACAAAGGGAACAACGTATGTTGTTATGCGGTCTGACCGATAAAGATCTTCGTAGAATATGTGGGAGCCAATATGAGCATCCAGGTTCCGCTATTGGTTATTGACCGGAGACGTGTCTCGGTCATGTCTACATTGTTCTCGAACCCATAGGGTCCGCACGCTTAAGGTTTCTATGACAGTTATATTATGAGTTTATGAGTTTTGATGTACCGAAGGAGTTCGGAGTCCCAGATGAGATCGGGGACATGACGAGGAGTCTCGAAATGGTCGAGACGTAAAGATCGATATATTGGACGACTATATTCGGACATCGGAAAGGTTCCGAGTGATTCGGGTATTTTTCGGAGTACCGGGGAGTTACGGGAATACGGGAGAAGAAGTATATGGGCCTTATTGGGCTTTAGGGGAGAGGGAGAGGCAGGCCGCGCCCCCCCCCCTAGGCCTAGTCCGAATTGGACTAGGGGGAGGGGCTGCGCCCTCTCCTTCCTTCTCTTCCCTCTTCCCCTTCCTTGTCTCCTACTCCTACTACATGGAAGGACTCCTAGTTGGACTAGGAAAGGGGGAATCCTACTCCCGGTGGGAGTAGGACTCCCCTAGGGCGCGCCATAGAGAGGGCCGGCCCTCCCCTCCTCCACTCCTTTATATACGGGGGCAGGGGGCACCCCGTAGACACACAAGTTGATCCTCATGATCGTTTTCTTAGCCGTGTGAAGTGCCCCCCTCCACCATACTCTTCGATAATATTGTAGCGGTGCTTAGGCGAAGCCCTACGATGGTAGAATATCAAGACCGTCACCACGCCGTCGTGCTGACGGAACTCTTCCCCGACACTTTGCTGGATCGGAGTCCGGGGATCGTCATCGAGCTGAACGTGTGCTAGAACTCGGAGGTGTCGTAGTTTCGGTGCTTGATCAGTTGGGCCGTGAAGACGTACGACTACATCAACCGTGTTGTCATAACGCTTCCGCTTCCGGTCTACGAGGGTACGTAGACAACACTCTCCCCTCTCGTTGCTATGCATCACCATGATCTTGTGTGTGCATATGAAATTTTTAAAATTACTACGTTCCCCGGCAGTGGTATCAGAGCCTAGGTTTTATGTGTTGATGTTATATGCACGAGTAGAACACAAGTGAGTTGTGGGCGATATAAGTCATACTGCTTACCAGCATGTCATACTTTGGTTCGGCGGTATTGTTGGACGAAGCGGCTCGGACCGACATTACACGTACGCTTACGTGAGACCGGTTCTCCCGACGTGCTTTGCACAAAGGTGGCTAGCGGGTGTCAGTTTCTCCAACTTTAGTTGAATGGAGTGTGGCTACGCCCGGTCCTTGCGAAGGTTAAAACAGCACCAACTTGACAAACTATCGTTGTGGTTTTGATGCGTAGGTAAGATTGGTTCTTGCTTAAGCCCGTAGCAGCCACGTAAAACTTGCAACAACAAAGTAGAGGACGTCTAACTTGTTTTTGCAGGGCATGTTGTGATGTGATATGGTCAAGACATGATGCTAAATTTTATTGTATGAGATGATCATGTTTTGTAACCGAGTTATCGGCAACTGGTAGGACCCATATGGTTGTCGCTTTATTGTATGCAATGCAACTGCGCTATAATGCTTTACTTTATCACTAAACGGTAGCGATACTCATGGAAGCATAAGATTGGCGAGACGACAACGATGCTACGATGGTGATCAAGGTGTCGCGCCGGTGACGATGGTGATCACGACGGTGCTTCGAAGATGGAGATCACAAGCACAAGAAGATGATGGCCATATCATATCACTTATATTGATTTCATGTGATGTTTTCTTTTATGCATCTTATCTTGATTTGATTGACGGTAGCATTATAAGATGATCTCTCACTAATTATCAAGAAGTGTTCTCCCTGAGTATGCACCGTTGCGAAAGTTCTTCGTGCTGAGACACCACGTGATGATCGAGTGTGATAGGCTCTATGTTCAAATACAACGGGTGCAAAACAGTTGCGCACGCGAAATACTCAGGTTATACTTGACGAGCCAAGCATATACAGATATGGCCTCGGAACACGGAGACCGAAAAGGTCGAGCGTGAATCATATAGTAGATATGATCAACATAGTGATGTTCACCATTGAAAACTACTCCATCTCACGTGATGATCGGACATGGTTTAGTTGATTTGGATCACGTGATCACTTAGAGGATTAGAGGGATGTCTATCTAAGTGGGAGTTCTTAAGTAATGTGATTAATTGAACTTTAATTTATCATGAACTTAGTCCTGGTAGTATTAGCATATCTATGTTGTAGATTAATAGCTCGCGTTGTGGCTTTCATGTGTTTATTTTGATATGTTACTAGAGAAAATTGTGTTGAAAGATGTTAGTAGCAATGATGCGGATTGGATCCGTGATCTGAGGTTTATCCTCATTGCTGCACAGAAGAATTATGTCCTTGATGCACCGCTAGGTGACGGACCTATTGCAGGAGCAGATGCAGATGTTATGAACGTTTGGCTAGCTCAATATGATGACTACTTGATAGTTTAGTGCAACATGCTTAACGGCTTAGAATCGGGACTTCAAAGAAGTTTTGAACGTCATGGACCATATGAGATGTTCCAGGAGTTGAAGTTTATATTTCAAGCAAATACCCGAGTTGAGAGATATGAAGTCTCCAACAAGTTCTATAGCTAAAAGATGGAGGAGAATCGCTCAACTAGTGAGCATGTGCTCAGATTGTCTGGGTACTACAATCGCTTGAGTCAAGTGGGAGCTAATCTTCCAGATAAGATAGTGATTGACAGAAATCTCTAGTCGCCATCACCAAGTTAGTAGAACTTCGTGATGAACTATAGTATGCAAGGGATGACGAAATCGACTCCTGAGCTTTTCATGATGATGAAATCGATGAAGGTAGAAATCAAGAAAGAGCATCAAGTGTTGATGGTTGACAAGATCACTAGTTTCAAGAAAAGGGCAAAGGGAAGAAGGGGAACTTCAAGAAGAACGGCAAGCAAGTTGCTACTCAAGTGAAGAAGCCCAAGTCTGATCCTAAGCCTGAGACTAAGTGCTTCTACTACAAAGGAACTGGTCACTGGAAGTGGAACTGCCCCAAGTATTTGGCGGATAAGAAGGATGGCAAAATGAACATAAGTATATTTGATATACATGTTATTGATGTGTACTTTACTAGTCTTTATAGCAACCCTTCAGTGTTTGATACTAGTTCAGTTACTATGATTAGTAACTTGAATCGGGAGTTGCAGAATGAACAAAGACTAGTTAAGGGTGAGGTGACGATATGTGTTGGAAGTAGTTCCAAGATTGATATGATCATCATCACACACTCCCTATACTTTCGGGATTAGTGTTGAACCTAAATAAGTGTTATTTGGTGTTTGCGTTGAGCATGAATATGATTTGATCATGTTTATTGTAATACGGTTTTTCATTTAAGTAAGAGAATAAATTGTTGTTCTGTTTACATGAATAAAACCTTATATGGTTACACACCCATTGAAAATAGTTCGTTGGATCTCGATCATAGTGATACACATAATCATAATATTGAAACCAAAAGATGCAAAGTTAATAATGATAGTGCAACTTATTTGTGGCACTGCCGTTTAGGTCATATTGGTGTAAAGCGCATGAAGAAACTCCATGCTGATGGGTTTTTGGAATCACTTGATTATGAATCAGTTGATGATTGCGAACCATGCCTCATGGGCAAGATGACTAAAATGCCGTTCTCCGGAACAATGGAGCGAGCAACTGACTTATTGGAAATAATACATACTGATGTATGAGATCCGATGAGTGTTAAGGCTCGTGGCGGGTATTATTATTTTCTGACCTTCACAGATGATTTGAGCAGATATGGGTATATCTACTTAATGAAACACAAGTCTGAAATATTTGAAAAGTTCAAAGAATTTCAGAGTGAAGTGGAGAATCATCGTAACAAGAAAATAAAAGTTTCTACGATATGATCGCAGAGGTAAAATATTTGAGTTACGAGTTTGGCCTTTAGTTAAAACAATGTGAAATAGTTTCACTACTCACGCCACCTGGAACACCACAGCATAATGGTGTGTCTGAACATCATAACCGTACTTTATTAGATACGGTGCGATCTATGATGTCTCTTACCGATCTACCACTATCGTTTTGGGGTTATGCATTAAAGACAGCCGCATTCACGTTTAAAAGGGCACCATCTAAGTCCGTTGAGACGACACAATCTGAATTGTGGTTTGGCAAGAAAACAAACTTGTCGTTTCTTAAAATTTGGGATTGTGATGCTTATATGAAAAAGTTTCATCCTGATAAGCTCAAACCCAAATTGGAGAAATATGTCTTCATAGGATACCCAAACAAATTTGTTGGGTACACCTTCTATCACAGATCCGAAGGCAAATTCGTTGCTGAGAATGGATCCTTTCCAGAGAAGGAGTTTCTCTCGAAAGAAGTGAGTGGGAGGAAAGTAGAAAACTTGATAAGGTAATTGTACCTGCTCCCTTATTGGAAAGTAGTTCATCACAGAAATCTGCTCCTGTGACTACTAGACCGATTAGTGAGGAAGCTAATGATGATGATCATGTAACTTCGGATCAAGTTACTACTGAACCTCGTAGGTAAACCAGAGTGAGATCCGCACCGGAGTGGTACGGTAATCCAGTTCTGGAGGTCATGTTACTTGACCATGACGAGCCTACGAACTATGAGGAAGCGATGATGAGCCCAGATTCCGCGAAATGGCTTGAGGCCATGAAATCTGAGATGAGATCCATGTATGAGAACAAAGTGTGGACTTTGATTGACTTGCCCATTGATCGGCGAGCCATTGAGATTAAATGGATCTTCAAGTGGAAGACGGACGCTGATAGTAGTGTTACTATCTACAAAGCTAGACTTGTCGAAAAAGGTTTTTGACAAAGTTCAAGGTGTTGACTACGATGAGATTTTCTCACTCGTATCGATGCTTAAAGTCTGTCCGAATCATGTTAGCAATTGCCGCATTTTATGAAATCTGGCAAATGGATAACAAAGCTGCAATCCTTAATGGATTTCTTAAAGAAGAGTTGTATATGATGCAACCAGAAGGTTTTGTCAATCCTAAAGGTGTTAACAAAATATGCAAGCTCCAATGATCCATCTATGGACTGGTGCAAGCATCTTAGAGTTGGAATATACGCTTTGATAAGTTGATCAAAGCATATAGTTTTATACAGACTTACGGTGAAGCCTGTACTTACAAGAAAGTGAGTGGGAGCACTAGAACATTTCTGATAAGTATATGTGAGTGACATATTGTTGATCGGAAATAATGTAGAATTATTCTGTAAAGCATAAAGAAGTGTTTGAGAGGAGTTTTTCAAAGAAAGACCTGGGTGAAGCTGCTTACATATTGAGCATCAAGATCTATAGAGATAGATCAAGACGCTTGATAAGTTTTTTCAATGAGTACATACCTTGACAAGATTTTGAAGTAGTTCAAAATGGAACAGTCAAAAAGAGTTCTTGCCTGTGTTACAAGGTGTGAAATTGAGTAAGACTCAAAGCCCGACCATGACAGAAGATAGAAAGAGAATGAAAGTCATTCCCTATGCTTCAGCCATAGGTTCTATAAAGTATGCCATGCTGTGTACCAGATCTATTGTATACCCTACAATGTGTTAAGCAAGGGAGTACAATAGTGATCTAAGAGTAGATCACTAGACATTGGTCAAAATTATCCTTAGTGGAATAAGGAAATATTTCTCGATTATGGAGGTGACAAAAGGTTCATCGTAAAAAGTTACGTCGATGCAAGTTTTGACACAGATCTGGATGACTCTAAGTCTCGATCTAGATACATATTGAAAGTGGGAGCAATTAGCTAGAGTAGCTCCGTGCAGAGCATTGTAGACATAGAATTCGCAAAATACTTACGGATCTGTACGTGACAGGCCCGTTGACTAAAAGTATCTCACAAGCAAAACATGATCACACCTTAGTACACTTTGGGTGTTAATCACATAAATGATGTGAACTAGATTACTGACTCTAGTAAACCCTTTGGGTATAGGTCACATGACGATGTGAACTATGGGTGTTAATCACATGGTGATGTGAACTCTTAGTGTTGAATCACATGGCGATGTGAAATAGATTATTGACTCTAGTGCAAGTGGGAGACTGAAGGAAATATGCCCTAGAGGCAATAATAAAGTTATTATTTATTTCCTTATATCATGATAAATGTTTATTATTCATGCTAGAATTGTATTAACCGGAAACATAATACATGTGTGAATACATAGACAAACAGACTGTCACTAGTATGCCTCTACTTGACTAGCTCGTTAATCGAAGATGGTTATGTTTCCTAACCATAAACAAAAGAGTTGTTATTTGATTAACGGGATCACATCATTAGGAGAATGATGTGATTGACTTGACCCATTCCGTTAGCTTAGCACTCGATCGTTTAGTATGTTGCTATTGCTTTCTTCATGACTTATACATGTTCCTATGACTATGAGATTATGCAACTCCCATTTACCGGAGGAACACTTTGTGTGCTACCAAACATCACAACATAACTGGGTGATTATAAAGGAGCTCTACAGGTGTCTCCAAAGGTACATGTTGGGTTGGCATATTTCGAGATTAGCATTTGTCACTCCGATTGTCGGAGAGGTATCTCTGGGCCCTCTCGGTAATGCACATCACATAAGGCTTGCAAGCATTGTAACTAATGAGTTAGTTGTGAGATGATGTATTACGGAACGAGTAAAGAGACTTGCCGGTAACGAGATTGAACTAGGTATTGAGATACCGACAATCGAATCTCGGGTAAGTAACATACCGATGACAAAGGGAACAACGTATGTTGTTATGCGGTCTGACCGATAAAGATCTTCGTAGAATATGTGGGAGCCAATATGAGCATCCAGGTTCTGCTATTGCTTATTGACCGGAGACGTGTCTCGGTCATGTCTACCTTGTTCTCGAACCCGTAGGGTCCGCACGCTTAAGGTTTCGATGACAGCTATATTATGAGTTTATGAGTTTTAATGTACCGAATGAGTTCGGAGTCCCAGATGAGATCGGGGACATGACGAGGAGTCTCGAAGTGGTCGAGACGTAAAGATCGATATATTGGACGACTATATTCGGACATCGGAAAGGTTCCGAGTGGTTCGGGTATTTTTCGGAGTACCGGGGAGTTAGGGGAATACGGGAGAAGAAGTATATGGGCCTTATTGGGCTTTAGGGGAGAGGGAGAGGCAGGCCGCGCCCCCCCCCCAAGGCCTACTCCAAATTGGACTAGGGGGAGGGGTTGCGCCCCCTCCTTCCTTCTCTTCCCTCTTCCCCTTCGTTGTCTCCTACTCCTACTACATGGAAGGACTCCTAGTTGGACTAGGAAAGGGGGAATCCTACTCCCGGTGGGAGTAGGACTCCCCTAGGGCGCGCCATAGAGAGGGCCGGCCCTCCCCTCCTCCACTCCTTTATATACGGGGGCAGGGGGCACCGCACAGACACACAAGTTGATCCTCGTGATCGTTTTCTTAGCCGTGTGAAGTGCCCCCCTCCACCATACTCCTCGATAATATTGTAGTGGTGCTTAGGCGAAGCCCTGCGACGGTAGAATATCAAGACCGTCACCACGCCGTCGTGCTGATGGAACTCTTCCCCGACACTTTGCTGGATCGGAGTCCGGGGATCGTCATCGAGCTGAACGTGTGCTAGAACTCGGAGGTGCCGTAGTTTCGGTGCTTGATCAGTCGGGCCGTGAAGACGTACCACTACATCAACCGTGTTGTCATAACGCTTCCGCTTCCGGTCTACGAGGGTACGTAGACAACACTCTCCCCTCTCGTTGCTATGCATCACCATTATCTTGCGTGTGCGTAGGAAATTTTTGAAATTACTACGTTCCCCAACAGCATCCGCCCCCATTTGGGCCTATGGCTCAAGACTTTCAATGTCAAGCCGAAGGTGGTGCACGGAAACCAGGCGGAGTGCGAAGGTGCCATGGTGGGCAAGATGCCCAACGTATTATGGCTTGAGGGATCCTTTGTGGAGACCCTGAAGGGGTGGCAATCGGGGTGGTTTTACATCACCGAGCCACGCGACCCTGAGTGGGTCGCAGCCCCCGAGTTCCGGTCCGGACCCCCAACACGGCTCACGTCCTGGAAAGAGACGGGCCTGTCGTGGGGCGGCAAAGGAGAGGTGACTGGACTGCAAACATGCATCCAAACCCTGGTGGACAAGCAGCTCAAGCTTGTCAACGTAATCCAGGTTATGCTCATCCGCCGCATCCTCCCGTGTCAACAACGGGCCTTCAATCTTTGGGAGTTCAACCCGGCGTAGCACCGAACTCTGAGAAGGCTCTTCGACACGACGTACGAAGATGCCTGGAAGGTGCTTTTCAAGGGCGCTGAGGCTCCCGCATCCGCTATTGAGGATCGTGGATTTAGCGCGCAGCGTCACGCCAGCGCGGTAAGTTGTTTGTACCTTTTACAGGGTATTAGTTTTTCATAGTTTAACTCTATGAGGGATCTAAGCTCCCTTACCTTTGACAGGATCGGCAGGCGAAGTCTGGACAGATCGACTGTCCGGCTCCTTTGCCCGAAGACCCAGCCGATGCCCGCTTGGCGAAGCTGCTGGTTCCGGCACCCTATGTGGTGCCGGAGAAGAAGGCCACAGGGACTCGAAAGAGTGCCCAGTGCCAGGAGGTGTGGGTTCATCACCCGACGGCTCCAAGGCGCATTCCTCCCATGAAGACGAGGAGGAGGAAGAAGAGACCTCTCCCCCTCCAGCGGGGGGAGAGAAGAAAAGGAAGGCCGCCCTCACTGGGGAAGCCGAAGGGTCCAAGAAGGGGAAAACCCTTCCTCCGGACTACTCCACCAACGTCTATGACGGCGGAGAGGAGTGGCCGCTCAGGGCCAAGCCCCTGGCGAAATCGTAAGTATTCGGATAACAGAGTAATTCATAGTATTCCTTTATTTCACAGCTTTCCCTTATGTCGAATATGATTATGCAGCCCACCCAAAGACCAGCTCGATGCGTCGTCGAGCGGTTCACTTGACTCGTCGGATGTGAATTCGCTTCCGATGGCGACCTCCCCCCGTCCTACGGATGACGCCGAAGTGTTGTCCCAATAGGTTCCAAGCCTGGAGGAGGTGGTCCTGGAGGCGCCGCAAGGCGACCTCCCGGACTCCAGGAGTAAAGGGGATAAAACCCCCCAGGATTCCAAGTCCTTCTCTAGGCCGGACGCCGCTCCGGAACCTTCAAAGGTTTCAGAGTCCGGCGGGCGACCTACTTCCAAGAGGAGCAAGCCCACCGTGCCGGTGACCCCCGTCCAACCAGAGGCGCCGGACAATCTGTTGGAGGTGCTCAAAGGCGCCTCCATCGATGAGGAGCACCGCACCATTATGAGTGTGGTGGTCCAGAAGGTTCAGTCCGCCAAGAGCAGAGTGACTGAAGCTTGTGCTAGCCTTTTAACAGGCTTTGAGGTAAGTAAAGAATGTGTAAATAATATTACTGCATAGACAGTAGCCCCTGATGCTCTATTTGGCGTTCGGGAAGAAAAGCCGAATAGAGGATCAAATATAATTCGCAGGAGTCTAACAAAAAGGAGTCAATATGCGTATGCAGGCTTCTCTGCTGGCGTCCGCCGCACTAACTGCGGAAGTGGACACGCTAAAGCAGAACCTCGAGCAGTCAGAGCAAGAGCTCGGGCGTGCCAAGAAGCAGCTCGAGGACAAGGAAGGTAAGAAATACCTTGTTTAAATATATATAAAAAAGTGCAATTGCAAAAAATGACAGGATTATCGTGGCTATTGTAGGGGCCACGTCTGAGGTGGCGACCCTTAAGCAAGCGTTGTTCGAGGCCGAGAAGACGGCGGCCATGGAGCGCACCGAGCGGGAGAAGTATGAGGCCCAGGTTGGCAAGGTGCGGCAAGAGCTCCAGGCTCTCATGAAAAAAACATGAGAGTTTGGAGCTTGAATCAAAGACGTGAGCGTCCGAGCTCGTGGTGGCTATTGAAAATGCCAAGTCTGCCAAGGCCGAATCCCAGAAGACCCTCCAAGAGTTGGATGCGGTGAAAATGATAGCGGCGGGTAAGGCATTCTTTATGCAAAGCAAACACATAAACGTGAGTTACTTGTTACTTACCCGAATCCGGAGCTCTCCAGAAGCATTCGCAGATCTTCCCCGTAGCGTGTCCGATGCCGCCGCATTCTACCGAGCCGAGGAGGGCAGCTCGACAGAGAAGGTATTCTGGTCTCAATATGCTGAGGCCGGACACCCCGTGCCCCTGAGCGACCAGCTGAAGCGACTGGTCGAGCTCCACAAGGCGGCTGAATAGGCCATGAAGGGCCTATAGTTCGGCTATGGCCTGGAGAGGCTCTGCCTGGGAGTTATTTCGGGCTGGTGCGACGGCTGGTGGGGGCCTGTCCAAGGCTCGAAGTCATCAAGCGCTCCGTCTGCATTGAAGGCGCCCATAGGGCCCTTACTCGTGCTAAGGTGCACTGGGGCAAGCTGGATGCTGAGAAGCTTGTGAAGGACGGGCCACTACCGGGGAAAGAGCATCACAAGCCCGAGAATTATTATAAGGATGTTCTGAAGGGTGCCCGCCTTATGGCGGATGAATGTTCCAAGTATGTAATTTTTGAGTAAAACTTGCTCGTTTTGTCCTGTGCGCTGAAAACTTGTTCATATGCGCTAAGCTATGCTGTTGGAATTTAAAATATTACCTTCTATGCGGCTATTTATCAATTCTGAGAGATGGCGAGTCGTCGGCTTCTACCCCCGTGCCGCTAGTGCTGGGGTGTTCGGGGGTAAACCTGAGCGCTCTTTTTCCCATGTTTGGGTCATTCGAGGGAGGCGCTCAGCATAGCGAACAAGGCAATCGGACTATAATGCGTGAACACTCTCACTTAGCCATAGAATTCTATAATTTTAAATTGCGGCGAAGCCCCTGGTATTCGGAAGACCGAGTTCGGGGCGCTATCCACGCCTTGGCCGGATAGAGCCGACTCCTCGCTCGAAGCGGCATAAGTCTTTAGGGACTCTAAAAACCTCTCGAACAGCGACTAGCTCTCGCTTCATCATGATAGTTAGTTTTAGCTTTCTCTACTAAGGTGCTCGACCCAGATCAACTAGGGCACAATCGCAGTAGTTCTCCTAGTGCTACCTTCGCCGACATAGCGGAACGTAAGGCACCAAAACATAGGAGCCGGGCAAACCCAACTATTGACCCAAGACATGATTCAGAGCCGATGCATATAATGCTATAAGTTCGGGGTGCCGCACTTGTTAAAGTGTTCGGATTTCTCACACCATATCGAGGGGTACTAAAGCCCCTGGCGTATTTTGGCCGTACCAAAGTGTACGGGTGCAACATGTCATTAAGGAACATATATTTTTAAAAAAAGTAATGCAAAAATAGACAAAAGCTATGCATTGTTTATTAAAAAGGGCTGCGATCAAAGCAGAACGATACAAATAATGCGATAAGCAAAAGGTTGGTCTATTTAACATGTCCGTTCCAGGGGCAGGCTGCGGAATGGTATGCGAAACAGGTATACTGCTCGTGATAGAGACCACCTGGGAGTTCCGTAATACGGCATGGCTTGTCTGCTTCCCTGGTTCTTGCATCATTTGTGTGGCAATTGAACTACCGAACAGGCCTTCCGAAGAATGGAGTCCTGAAAGTAAGAGAAAATTAAAAAAAATCAGCAGCCCCTGGTGCGGTTTAAGCCGTGTTTCGGCTGTGCCGTGATGGTGCCCCTTCCCCTTTACCCATGGTATTTCTAGAGCATAATTATGTACGCGAAGCACTGGTGTCGCATTTTTTCGAGGGCTGGGGTTGGGGCCGCATTGCTACGCCTGCTCGGAACGTGCCAGGCGGTCTTGTTGTAGGTTACTCCGGGCGCGCTTGACGGTGTTCGGGCGTTTAATGGCCGGACTGGAGAACTGCCTAGAGAGGCTGCTTTGTACTTCTGCTGCGAGGGCCGCCGTGTGCTCCTCCGTTCGGAGGGAGCATTCGGTGTTTCCATTGACCGTAATTACTCCTCGAGGGCCTGGTATCTTGAGCTTAAGGTATGCGTAATGCGGTACCGCATTGAACTTGGCAAATGCGGTTTGCCCGAGCAGTGTGTGATAACCACTGCGCAATGGGACTATGTCGAAGATTAACTCCTCGCTTCGGAAATTATTCGGAGATCCGAAGACCACTTCAAGTGTGACCGAGCCTGTACAGTTGGCCTCTACACCTGGTATTACGCCTTTAAAGGTCGTTTTGGTGGGCTTAATCCTTGAGGGATCTCTGCCCATTTTCCGCACTGTATCCTAGTAAAGCAGGTTCAGGCTGTTGCCGCCGTCCATTAGGACTCTAATGAGATGAAATCCGTCAATAATTGGGTCTAGAACCAATGCGGCGAATCCGCCATGACGGGTGCTAGTGGGATGGTCCCTTCGATCAAAGGTGATCGGGCACGAGGACCATGGGTTGAACTTTGGGGCGACTGGATCTACCGCGTATACGTCCCTTAACATGCGCTTCCGCTCCCTATTGGGGATGTGGGTTGCGTATATCATGTTCACCGTCCGCACTTGTGGGGGGAAACCCTTCTGTCCATTGTTGTTCGGCGGCTGGGGCTCTTCGTCGTCATCACTATGCAGTCCCTTGTCTTTATTTTCGGCATTTAACTTGCCTGCCTGCTTGAACACCCAACAATCCCTGTTAGTGTGATTGGCTGGCTTTTCGGGGGTGCCGTGTATCTGGCACAAGTGGTCGAGTATTCGGTCCAAACTGGACGGGCCCCTAGGATTTCATTTGAATGGCTTTTTCCGCTGACCGGATTTATATCCTCTGAATCCGGCAGTAACTGTCGTATCCTCAGCATTGTCGCCGTTAATGCGGCGCCTCTGCTTGTTGCGACGCGACCTGCCACTATTGTCCCTGGTATCCGAATTACCAGGGTTCTTGGTCATATTATTGCTACGAGCAAGCCAGTTGTCTTCTCCTACGCAAAAGTGGGTCATGAGTGTCGTGAGTGCTGCCATGGATTTCATCTTTTCCTGTCCAAGGTGCCGGGTAAGCCACTCATCACGGATATTGTGCTTGAAGGTTGCTAGGGCCTCTGTGTCCGGACAGTCGACTATTTGATTTTTCTTTGTTAGGAACCGTGTCTAGAATTGCCTGGCCGATTCCTCTGGCTGATGAATTACGTGGCTTAGGTCATCGGCGTCTGGTGGTCGCACATAAGTGCCCTGGAAATTGTCGAGGAATGCGGCTTCCAGGTCCTCCCAACAACTGATTGATCCTGCTGGCAAGCTGTTAAGCCAATGTTGAGCTGGTCCTTTAAGCTTGAGTGGGAGGTATTTGATGGCGTGGAGATCATCGCCGCGAGCCATGTGGATATGAAGGAGATAATCCTCGATCCATACCGCAGGATCTGTTGTGCCATCATATGATTCGATGTTTACGGGTTTGAAACCCTCGGGGATTTGATGGTCCATTACTTCATCTGTGAAGCATAGTGGGTGTGCGGTGCCTCTGTACTAGGTTATATCACGACGTAGCTCCAAGGAGCTTTGTCTACTGTGTTCAGCCCTACCGGATTTGTGTCCGGCGTGACAGTTATAGTCTCGAGTCATGGGGCGCCCACGCGATCCGTAGATCGATCTTGTTTGCCTTGCCTTGTCCTTCAACATATCTCGCAGGTCTGGCGCATTTTCCCGTGCCTTGGTACGGGGTGCGGCTTGAGTGGAGGGCCGAGAGGCCTCTCTGTCGCGGCCACGAGGTGGCCGGTCGGCCGTATCAAGTGCTGGTGATGTAGGTTTAAGTGCTTCCTCCTCTAATCGGGGTAGCAACCTGCGCTTTGGGTAGCTCTAGGAGGGGCGTTCAAGTTTATGCTCTTCGGCCGCAAGGACTTCAGTCCATCTGTCGACTAGAAAATCTTGATCAGCTCTAAGTTGTTGCTGTTTTTTCTTGAGGCTTCTTGCCGTGTCCATAAGCCTGCATTGAAAACGCTCTTGCTCGACGGGATCCTCTGGTACGACGAATTCGTCATCGTCGAGGCTTGCCTCGTCCTCGGAGGGAGGCATATAATTATTGTCCTCGACCTCTCTATCTTCCGCTCTCTCATGAGGGTTGGCTTCTCCATCCTCCTGTGCTGAATTGCTGGAGGGGGTTTTCTTAGGCACTCTCCGGAGTATTATTATCTCCCGTGCTGGAATCACCGTATTTGCTTTGGCGGGATTTTGAGCGGTGCTGCTGACGCCGGCGCTAAGGCTGTTTCTTGGAGGGGTCATCCTTCGCTGTTCCATCGACATCTCCTTCTTTTGGGGTGTCCACCATGTATATGTCATACGACGAGGTGGCTTTCCAGGGCCCAATAGGCGCTGGTTCTTCATCCTCTCCTGCATCGGCGTCCATACCGTCGATGTCTTCAGAGTCGAAGTCGAGCATGTCGTTTAAATCGTCGACAGTGGCTACAAAGTGGGTGGTGGGTGGGCTTTGAATTTCTTCATCGTCCGTATCCCAACTTTGCTGACCGTAGTCCGGCCAGGGCTCTCCTGATAAAGAGAGAGACTGCAGTGTCTTCAGAATATCGTTGAAAGGCGAGTGCTGAAAGATGTCCGCGGCAGTAAACTCCATGATCGGCGCCCAATCGGATTCGATCGGCAGGGGCGCGGAGGGTTCGGAGTCCGGCTCCTTGGAGTCACGAGTCTCATGGAGTGCGGGGCTGGTGTTCGGCTCGATCGCCGTTGGGATCGCAGCCCCCGAGGCGGCGTCCAACCACCCATCCTCGATCGGCGCAGTTGGCTCCGAATTAAGGGTCGAAGCCGATGAGGGTGCAGCCTCCAGGGCACTGTTCGGCGGCAGAGCTAGATCATGCTCGTCGTGACAGTGCGGCGCGCTCGGTAGTGGCTCGAATCCGTCGAGGATCAAGTCCCCGTGGATGTTAGACGTGTAGTTTAAACTTCCAAATCTGACCTGACGGCCAGGGGCATAGCTTTTGATCTGCTCCAAATGGCCAAGTGAATTGGCCCGCAGTGCGAAGCCGCCGAAGACGAAGATCTGTCCGGGGAGGAAGGTCTCACCCTGGACTGCATCGTTATTGATGATCGTAGGAGCCATCAAGCCTAACAGCGACGACACAGAGGAACTCTCAATGAAAGCACCAATGTCGGTGTCAAAACCGGCGGATCTCGGGTAGGGGGTCCCGAACTGTGCGTCTAGGCCGGATGGTAACAGGAGGCAAGGGACACGAAGTTTTACCCAGGTTCGGGCCCTCTTGATGGAGGTAAAACCCTACGTCCTGCTTGATTAATATTGATGATATGGGTAGTACAAGAGTAGATCTACCACGAGATCGGAGAGGCTAAACCCTAGAAGCTAGCCTATGGTATGATTGTTGTTCTGTATGTTGTCCTACTGACTAAAACCCTCCGGTTTATATAGACACCGGAGAGGGATAGGGTTACACAAAGTTGGTTACAATGGTAGGAGATCCACATATGCGTATCGCCAAGCTTGCCTTCCACGCCAAGGAAATTCCCTCCTGGACACGGGACGAAGTCTTCAATCTTGTATCTTCATAGTCCAGGAGTCCGGCTGAAGGTATAGTCCGGCCATCTGGACACCCTCTAATCCAGGACTCCCTTAGTTGAGCTTAAGCATAATGCACAAACCTCTAAACACAAGCACTTCTCCTTTGTTCTCTAGAATCTTCCATATCTTAATTGCCCAAACTTTTTTTTCTAAATGATTGTCACTATTTGTTTTTACCTTTACAATGCACAATTCCATGAATCTTAAAATAGTTTTTTTACAAAACTAATTGATTTTTGATGAGATGAACTATAAGAATTAAACAAACATCTACATCATGCATATCTGGGAGAAGAGGCGGGAAACTGATGAGAGGAGTGGCGAGAAACGGTAGCCTGTTTTGACTGAAAACCTAGTAGATAAGGAAGCGTGAGCTACACGACGCATGCGCATAGTGCTTACCCATGTACTGCATGTGCTGTCGAAAGGGCTCAGGGTTGCCGTTCGATCTGGGAGCATCCAATGGTGCACACATACGATCCGTGGGGTTTGGGTTCTGGCCAGTCAGAAGCATGACTCAGATCGCGCGCGCAGCGGGGGGGATATCATACGGAAACCAACATTCAGTGGAAACCGATGGAAACCACGAGAAAAAGGTGTTTTGAAGTTTCAAAAAAATTCAAAAAAATGAGGGACGTTAAGACGATGATGTTTTATTGGCACACAAAATTTCAAGTTGAAACACATTAAGAGTTGTGAGCTATGAAAAAGACAAAATTAGTGTTAAATAGTGTCGAATAGTAATATCACTATTCAGGGCGGAATTTGTCTTTTTCATAGCTCACATCTCATAATGTTTTTCAACTTCAAATTTTGTGTCGCAATAAAACATCACCTTCTTAACATCCCACATTTTTCAGATTTTTATGAAACTTCTAAATATGGTTTCCACGAAGTTTTCATTGAATATTGGCTTTCGTGAGTGTACCGTGTGCTATTTGAAAACATTTCGTGAGAAGAATCTCGGTTTTTAAATCCCCATAAATCCAAAACTAAGCTGAAAATCGTGAAACCTGCCATGGTGTCACGACATCGCACTTATATGTCCATTGTGGCACAAGATTTATTACAAGCCTCTTACAAACCGGAGCTTCTCTCAAAGAGCCTCGTGGCTCCGATAGGAAAACGTGTCCCCCTTGTGGGCGAAACGTAATCACTGCCTCTTTTCACCTTGTATTTTCTTCTACGGGCAACATGGAATGACAGGATATCCATGTTGAAATTTAAACTTATTCAGTGTTCGTTTGGCCTTTTTATACACTAATTGAGTTTCCTAGGCATTTAATGTCAATAATTCAAATCTGAACTACAAATACATGCTCCAGTTCACCAAAATGGCTAGAAAAACTATACATGTGTCCTTGGGTGAATGTTTAGGTCCCATGCCAGGAATGGGAACGAATTACAACCATACTAGTGTCATGGCTCGTACTCAAACATTTCCGAATCTCGGTTTTTAAGTCCCCATAAATCCTAAACTCACAAGAAAGTCATCCAAGGTGGCATGGTGTCACGTCATGGCACATATATGTCGTGGTAAAAACATTGTCCAATTTGGGCCAAGCTTTATTACAAACCTCTTAAAAAACGAGAGCTTCTCTCAAAGAAGCCTCGTGGTTCTGATAGGGCAACGTGTTCCCCTTGTGGGCAAAACGTAATCACTGCCTCTTTTCGCCTTGATTTTATTCCACGGGCAACATGGAACCACAAGATATCTATGCTGAAATTTAAACTTATTCAGGGTTCGTTCGGCCTTTTTATACACTAATTGAGTTTCCTAGGCATTTAATGTCCATAATTCAAATCTGAACTACAAATACATGCTCCAGTTCACCAAAATGGCTAGAAAAATTATACATGTGTCCTTGGGTGCATGTTTAGGTCTCATGCCAGGAATGGGAATGAATAACAACCGTACCGGTGTCTTGCTCTTCCTCAAACATTTCGAATCTCGGTTTTAAGTCCCCATAAATCCTAAACTCACCAGAAAATCATCAAAGGTGGCAAGGTGTCATGTCATGGCACATATATGTCGTGGTAAAAACATTGCCAATTTGGGCCAAGCTTTATTACAAACCTCTTACAAACCGGAGCCTGTTGCAAGAACCGTCGTGGTTTCGATAGGGAAACGTGTCCCCTTGTGGGCCAAACGATAATCACTCCCTCTTCTAGCCTCATATTTTCTTCTACACGCGACACGGAACAACTAAAGATTCGGGCTGAACTTTGAAATTATTTAGGGTTCGTTTGACCTTTTTTATTCATTAATTGAGTTTTCTAGGCATTTAATGTGCATCATTCAAATCCGAACTACAAATACATGCTCCAGCGCACCAAAATGGCTAGAAAAAACGTACATGTTTCCTTGGGGTGCATGTTTAGGTCCCATGGAATGAATGGGAATAAATTCAACCGTCTCGTCGTCCTGGCCTGGCCACAAACATTGCGAATCTTGGTTTTTAAATGTCTGTAAATCCAAAACTCACCAGGAAATCATGAAACTTGGTATGGTGTCACTACATGATATATATAATTGTCCAATTTGGGTGAAGCTATATTACAAGCCTTTTACAAACCGGAGCCTGTCGCAACCCTCGTGGTTCCAGTAGGGAAACATGCCCCTCTTGTGGGCGAAACGATAATCGATGCCTCTTCTCGCCTTGAACTTTGTTTTCTACAGGCAACATAGAATAACGGGAGTGTCGGGCTGAATTTGAAATTGTTTAGGGTTCATTTGGCCATTGTATATATATTACTAATTACTAAGTTTTCTATGCATTTAATGTAGTCCATAATTCAAATTTGAACTACAACCACATGCTCCAGTGAAGCAAAATGGGTGGGAAATCGTACATGTGTCATTGGGTGCATGTTTAAGTCTCGTTTAAGGAATGAGAATGAATTACAAACTTGTCGTCATCCTGAAACAATGAGAATCATGATTTTAAATACCAGTAAATAAAAAAGTCACCCAAAAACATGAAACTTGGCATGGTTTCATGACATGGCACATATATGCCATGGTAAGAAAAATCGTCGAGTTTGGGAAGAGGCGCACACATTAGTAGCCAATGAAGTCCTTTTTGAAAAAACTAACACGTTAATATTGCAAACGGTTGTATTATATTTACCGTGTAGAAATTTAACCATACTCGGTGGCGTGCGTGCAGCTGTTTGATTAGAGGGGACGAGCGCAAGAAGTCCGCCATGCAGCTTCGACGGGACGCTGCGAGCAGTCCGCCGCGCAGGCTCGACGGGACGCATACATCCTGTCCACCTCGCAGGCTGGACGGGACACGTGCGAGCAGAGAGGCCGCCCATGCTCATCGGGAAGCAAGCTCTTTGACCTTCATGCACCAGCCGCCGCCCGCCTCACTCACAACTTATCCATTAATGGGTTAATTAAAGCACCTGTACGGAGGGTGTTTGCTTGTGATCCCATGGCAACATTTTCTTTGTTCGTGTTTTCAACTAGTATTCCGCCCTAATTTAAACTGCCACATAGGGTAACGGATAATACGACCAGAAATAAAATGGCTATGGATAATACGATGACAAATTTACAATGGCGCACATAATAATTCTCTTACATATTCTGGATAATTTAAAATGCCACATGCGGCAAAGCC
Organism: Triticum aestivum; assembly: GCF_018294505.1. Lineage (NCBI taxonomy): Eukaryota > Viridiplantae > Streptophyta > Magnoliopsida > Poales > Poaceae > Triticum > Triticum aestivum. The sequence goes on along the minus strand of NC_057794.1, from coordinate 421,425,967 downwards.
CGGAAGACACGGGGGCAAGAGAAGAAGGAAATTGCAGACAACGATCTGGGTCGCTACTGTCTCTACTCATTGATGGATCGTCGGGCGGCGAAATCCTCCAGCTCCTTCTTCAATTCCTCGCGACTTTTCTTGAAAGCAGCCACGGATTCCTCCACCTCCTTCTCGCGCTCGATTCGGAGCTTCCTCAAGCCACCCATCAGTTCCTCGACGACCGCTTTTAGCGTCATCTTTGAGGCACTTCTCTGCTCATGCAGCATCTTCCATCCGGCGGCCTCCTCCTCCTTCTCAGTGACCAACTTTGGAGCTTCACATTGTCATCCATGAGTTGCTCGACGAGGCCGGTCGCCTTGTCAACCGAGGCATCGCTGATCTTGAGCAGCTTCATCAAGCCGTCGACCAGCTCCTGCTGCGTAGTGACGCCAGCGAGAATGTCATCGTCACCGGCGAAGGACTTCAGGAATGTCGGCTCGTCACGATGGCTGACACCGTGAATGCGCTTGGGAGAGCCCTCGCGTGCCCGTGAGAGCTCGTTCGAGGGCTCCGCGGCGCGCCCAGACATCTCTGCTGCGGTTGTGGCTTCGCGGTGGGACCTCTCTAGTGCTTTCGCGGCCTTGGTCTTTGCTGCCTGGTTATATGTCCACCCTAAACTCCTCCTACCAGTCATGGCGGAACGTCTTGACAGAGAAAACCAGTTTTGTGGGTGATGCGGAAAGGAACTTTGAAGTAATTTTCGAGTGGGTAGTTTTTATAGCCCGGTTCTAAGTGTGAACACATATTAGTTTGAGAGGTGTGAATAGATTTGCAATTACTTATTGCGTTGTAATCAGCAATGTGACGAAAAACAAGGTCAAAATTTATTGATGGCGGAAGGTTGACCACGTGGTTTCTCGTCGTTGAGGCGGCCGCGACGGCGCTCCACTCTGGTGTCCCTGCGCGTGCTCTGCTCACCATTGAGGCAAAGTTACAACGGCAACTGTTAATAATTCTTAATAATTGTCTTACATATTCAGGATAATTCAAAATGCCAAATGCGGCAAGGCCCAGAACACTCATGACCTACATATGCATACAATTATAATAAAATATAAGCTAAAAGGCTGAGCTGGCGGCCTTCCGATGAAGGTCTTCTCAGACTCCATGATCAGCATAGCACCCTTGCGGCCTTTGAGGGAGTCCTGGATTAAGGGGTCCTCGAGCGCCCGACCTGTTATCTATGGGCCGGACTGATGGGCTACGAAGATTTAAAGACCGAAGAATGTACCCGTGTCCGGATGGGACTCTCCTTGGTGTGGAAGGCAAGCTTGGCGAACAACTATGTGCTACCTCTTGAGCACTGCGTTGGATTTCCCCGAAGAGGAAGGGATGATGCAGCAAAGTAGCGTAAGTATTTCCCTTAGTTTTTGAGAACCAAGTTATCAATCCAGTAGGAGGCTACGCTCGAGTCCCTCGTACCTACACAAAAACAATAGCTCAACGCAACCAACGCGCTTAGGGGTTGTCAATCCCTTCACGGTCACTTACAAAAGTGAGATCTGATAGAGATGATAAATAATTTTTTTGGTATTTTTGGTATAAACATGCAAAGTAAATAAAGTAAAAGCAAAGTAAAAGCAAAGCAATAATAAAGTGATGGAGATTGATATGATGAGAAAGAGACCAGGGGGGCCATATGTTTCACTAGTGGCTTCTCTCAAGAGCATAAGTATTCTACGGTGGGTGAACAAATAACTGTTGAGCAATTGACAGAATTGAGCATAGTTATGAGAATATCTAGGTATGATCATGTATATAGGCATCACGTCTGAGACAAGTAGACTGAATCGATTCTGCATCTACTACTATTACTCCACTCATCGACCGCTATCCAGCATGCATCTAGAGTATTAAGTTAAAAACAGAGTAACGCCTTAAGCAAGATGACATGATGTAGAGGGGTAATTTCATGCAATATGATAAAAACACCATCTTGTTATACTCGATGGCAACAATACAATACGTGCCTTGCTGCCCCTTCTATCACTAGGAAAGGACGCCGCAAGATTGAACCCAAAGCTAAGCACTTCTCCCATGGCAAGAACAACCAATCTAGTAGGCCAAACCAAACTGATAATTCGAAGAGACTTGCAAAGATAACCAATCATACATAAAAGAATTCAGAGAAGATTAAAATATTATTCACAGATAGACTTGATCATAAACCCACAATTCATCGGTCTCAACAAACACACCGCAAAACAAGATTACATCGAATAGATCTCCACAAAAGAGGGGGAGAACATTGTATTGAGATCCAAAAAGAGAGAAGAAGCCATCTAGCTACTAGCTATGGACCCGTAGGTCTGAAGTAAACTACTCACACTTCATCGGAGGGGCTTGGATGATGATGTAGAAGCCCTTCGTGATCGATGCCCCCTCCGGCGGAGCTCCGGAACAGGCCTCAAGATGGGATCTCGTGGATACAGAAAGTTGCGGCGGTGGAATTAGGTTTTTGGCTCCGTCCCCAATTGTTTGGGCGTACGTGGATATATATAGGAGGAAGAAGTACGTCGGTGGAGCTTCGAGGGGCCCACGAGGCAGGGGGCACGCCCTAGGGGGGCGCCCCCTACCCTCGTGACCACCTCGTGGCTTTCTTGACGGAGGGTCCAAGTCTCCTGGATCTTATCTGATGAGAAAATCACGTTTCCGAAGGTTTCATTCCGTTTGGACTCCATTTGATATTCCATTTCTTCGAAACCCTAAAACAGGCAAAAAAACAGCAATTCTGGGCTGGGCCTCCGGTTAATAGGTTAGTCCCAAAAATAATATAAAAGTGGATAATAAAGCCCAATAATGTTTAAAATAGTAGATAATATAGCATGGAGCAATCATAAATTATAGATACGTTGGAGTCGTATCAAGCATCCCCAAGCTTAATTCCTGCTCGTCCTCGAGTATGTAAATGATAAACAGAATTTTTGATGCGGAGTGCTACTTGGCATAATTTTAATGTAATTTTTATTAATTGTGGTATGAATATTCAGATCTGAAAGATACAAGACAAAAGTTCATATTGACATAAAAATGATAATACTTCAAGCATACTAACTAAGCAACTATGTCTTCTCAAAATAACATGGCCAAAGAAAGTTCATCCCTACAAAATCATATAGTTTAGTCATGTTTCATTTTCGTCACAAAAGAATGTTATCATCATGCACAACCCCGATGACAAGCCAAGCAATTGTTTCATACTTTAGTAATCTCAAACCTATAAACTTTCACGCAATATATGAGCGCGAGCCATGGACATAGCACTATGGGTGGAATAGAATATAATGAGGAGGGTTATGTGGAGAAGACAAAAAAGGAAAAAGTCTCACATCAACGAGGCTAATCAATGGGCTATGGAGATGCCCACCGATTGATGTTAATGCAAGGAGTAGGGATTGCCATGCAACGGATGCACAAGATCTATAAATGTATGAAAGCTCAAGAAAAGAAAATAGTGGGTGTGCATCCAACTTGCTTGCTCACGAAGACCTAGGGCACTTGAGGAGGCCCATTGCTGGAATATACAAGCCAAGTTTTATAATGAAAAATCCCACTAGTATATGAAAGTGATAACATGAGAGGCTCTCTACTATGAAGATCATGGTGCTACTTCGAAGCACAAGTGTGGTAAAAGGATAGTAACATTGTCCCTTCTCTCTTTTTCTCTCATTTTTTGGGCCTTCTCTTTTTTTGTGGCCTTTCTCTTTTTTTTGGCCTTCTCTTTTTTTTATTCCTCACTTGGGACAATGCTCTAATAATGACGATCATCACACTTCTATTTATTTACAACTCAATGATTACAACTCGATACTAGAACAAAGATGACTCTATGTGAATGCCTCCGGCGGTGTACCGGGATATGCAATGAACCAAGAGTGACATGTATGAAAGAATTATGAATGGTGGCTTTGCCACCAATCCTATGTCAACTACATGATCATGTTAAGCAATATGACAATGATGAATGTGTCATGATGAACGTAATGATGGAAAGTTGCATGGCAAAATATCTCGGAATGGCTATGGAAATGCCATAATAGGTAGGTATGGTGGCTGTTTTGAGGAATATATAAGGAGGTTTATGTGTGAAAGAGCGTATCATATCATGGGGTTTGGATGCACCGGCGAAGTTTGCGCCAACTCTCAAGGAATATATAAGGAGGTTTATGTGTGAAAAGACCATCGCTCGTCCCCGACCGCCACTCATAAGGAAGACAATCAAATAACACCTCATGTTTCAAATTTGTTGCATAACGTTTACCATGTGTGCATGCTACGGGACTTGCAAACCTCAACACAAGTATTTCTCAATTTCACAACTACTCAACTAGCATGACTTTGATATTATTACCTCCATATCTCAAAACAATCATCAAGCATCAAACTTTTCTTAGTATTCAACACACTCATAAGAAAGTTTTATTATTAATCTTGCATACCAAGCATATTAGGATTTTAAGAAAATTACCATGCTAATAAGACTATCAAAATAATCTTAGTGAAGCATGAGAGATCAATAGTTTCTATAAAACAAATCCACCACCGTGCCCTAAAAGATATAAGTGAAGCACTAGAGCAAAACTATAAAGCTAAAAAGATATAAGTAAAGCACATAGAGTATTCTATCAAATTCCAAATCATGTATGGCTCTCTCAAAAGGTGTGTACAGCAAGGATGATTGTGTTAAACTAACAAGCAAAGACTCAAATCATAAAAGACGCTCCAAGCAAAACACATATCATGTGGTGAATAAAAATATAGCTCCAAGTAAAGTTACCGATAGAAGTAGACGAAAGAGGGGATGCCTTCCGGGGCATCCCCAAGCTTTGGCTTTTACGTGTACTTAGATTATATTGGGGGTGCCATGGGCATCCCTAAGCTGAGGTTATTGCCACTTCTTGTTCCATAATCCATCAAATCTTTACCCAAAACTTGAAAACTTCACAATCCAAAACTTAAAGTAGAAAATCGCGTGAGCTCCGTTAGCGAAAGAAAACAAAAGACCACTTCAAGGTACTGTAATGAACTCATTCTTTATTTATATTTGTGTTATACCTACTGTATTCCAAATTCTCTATGGATTATAAACTATTTTACTAGCCATAGATTCATCAAAATAAGCAAACAACACACGAAAAACAGAATCTGTCAAAAGCAGAACAGTCTGTAGTAATCTGTAGATAGCGCAAGATCTGGAACCCAAAAAATTCTAAAATAAATTGCTAGACGTGAGGAATTTATGTATTAATAATCTTAAAAAAGAATTAACTAAATACCACTTTCCAAATAAAAATGACAGCAGTTCTCGTGAGCGCTAAAGTTTCTGTTTTTTACAGCAAGTTCAATCAAGACTTTCCCCAAGTCTTCCCAACGGTTCTACTTGGCACAAACACTAATTAAACACAAAAAACACAAACAAAACAGAGTATAAATAATTTATTTATTACTAAACAGGAGCAAAAGGCAAGGAATAAAAATAAAATTGGGTTGCCTCCCAACAAGCGCTATCGTTTAACGCCCCTAGCTAGGCATAACAAGCAAGAATAGATCTAGGTATTGCCATCTTTGGTAGGCAATTCTTCGATGAGGCATCTATCTCCCTTAGTAATTTATTTCTTTCTAGTGATTGTCAAACTCTTAGGCACAAGATCAAAAAATTCATTTGTAGCAAGTGATTCCTTAATGATAGCAAAGAGATTGGGATGAATACTTATAGATTGAAGATCCGCAGTTTCCTTAATAGATGAGTCACCCTTATTTTTAGGAACATACATAAGCTTGGCAATTTTAGTAGGAGGACTTGGAGTATTCTTTACGGAAGAAAAAACGGTTCCCAAGTGTGTAATGATACCCTCAAGTTTATCAATTCTAGTAGAATCTAAGTTTATCTTCTCATTAACTATGGGTTCCTTTTCCTTAATATTTTTCAGAGTCATTCCTACCTTAGATCCATATTGAGTAATTTGATTGTGGATCTTTTTATCTAGATTTTCGATTAATTCAATAGTAGCAACTTTATTTTCAATAATTTCAAGTCTTTGCATAACATGCTCCAAAGTTAACATAGTTCCATTAACCAAAAGAGGTGGTGAGCCAAATAAATCTAACATAGCATTATAAGAATCAAAAGTATGGCTACCCAAGAAATTCCCTCCGGTAATGGTATCAAGGATATATCTATACCAAGGATTAACACCTACATAAAAATTACGAAGAAGAACTGAAGTAGATTGCTTCCTGGTAGATCTATTTTGAGCATTGCAAATTCTATACCAAGCATCTTTTAGATTTTCTCCCTCCCTTTGTTCAAAATTTAGAACTTCATTCTCGGGAGACAAAGGAAAAGATAAGAGACTAGCCATAACGATAAGCAACCAAACTAACACACGAGCAAACAAAAAGGCAAACGGAGAAAGAGAGGGAGGATAGAGAGAGAGGGCAAATAAAACGGCAAGGGTGAATTGGGAGGAGAGGAAAACAAGAGGCAAATGGCAAATAATGTAATGCGGGAGATAGGGATTGTGATGGGTACTTGGTACTTTGACTTTTGCGCAGACTCCCCGGCAACGGCGCCAGAAATTCTTCTTGCTACCTCTTGAGCACTGCGTTGGATTTCCCCGAAGAGGAATCGATGATGCAGCAAAGTAGTGTAAGTATTTCCCTCAGTTTTTGAGAACCAAGTATCAATCCAGTAGGAGGCTATGCTCGAGTCCCTCGTACCTACACAAAAACAATAGCTCAACGCAACCAACGCGCTTAGGGGTTGTCAATCCCTTCACGGTCACTTATGAAAGTGAGATCTGATAGAGATGATTAATAATATTTTTGGTACAAAGATGCAAAGTAAATAAAGTAAAAGCAAAGCAATAATAAAGTGATGGAGATTGATATGATGAGAAAGAGGTGCGGGGGCCATAGGTTTCACTAGTGGCTTCTCTCAAGAGCATAAGTATTCTACGGTGGGTGAACAAATTATTGTTGAGCAATTGACAGAATTGAGCATAGTTATGAGAATATCTAGGTATGATCATGTATATAGGCATCACGTCCGAGACAAGTAGACCAAAACGATTCTGCATCTACTACTATTACTCCACTCATCGACCGTTATCCAGCATGCATCTAGAGTATTAAGTTAAAAACAGAGTAACGCCTTAAGCAAGATGACATGATGTAGAGGGATAATTTCATGAAATATGATAAAAAACATCTTGCTATCCTAGATGGCAACAATACAATATGTGCCTTGCTGCCCGTTCTGTCACTGGGAAAGGACACCGCAAGATTGAACCCAAAGCTTAGCACTTCTCCCATGGCAATAACAACCAATCTAGTAGGCCAAAAAAAACTGATAATTCGAAGAGACTTGCAAAAATAACCAATCATACATAAAAGAATTCAGAGAAGATTCGAATATTATTCAGAGATAGACTTGATCATAAACCCACAATTCATCGAGTAGATCTCCACAAGAAGATTACATCGAATAGATCTCCACAAGAGTGGGGGAGAACATTGTATTGAGATCCAAAACGAGAGAAGAAGCCATCTAGCTACTAGCTATGGACCCGTAGGTCTGAAGTAAACTACTCACACTTCATCGGAGGGGCTTGGATGATGATGTAGAAGCCCTCCGTGATCGATGCCCCCTCCGGCGGAGCTCCGGAACAGGCCTCAAGATGGGATCTCATGGATATAGAAAGTTGTGGTGGTGGAATTAGGTTTTTGGCTCCGTCCCTGATCGTTTGGGGGTACATGGATATATATAGGACGAAGAAGTACGTCGGTGGAGCTTCGAGGGGCCCACGAGGCAGGGGGCACACCCTAGGGGGCGCCCCCTACCCTCGTGACCACCTCATGGCTTTCTTGACGGAGGGTCCAAGTCTCCTGGATCTTATCTGATGAGAAAATCATGTTTCCGAAGGTTTCATTCCGTTTGGACTCCGTTTGATATTCCTTTTCTTCGAAACCCTAAAACAGGCAAAAAAACAACAATTCTGGGTTGGGCCTCCGGTTAATAGGTTAGTCCCAAAAATAATATAAAAGTGGATAATAAAGCCCAATAATGTTTGAAATAGTAGATAATATAGCATGGAGTAATCAAAAATTATAGATACGTTGGAGACGTATCACTATGGAGATTCCATCTTATGTAACCGACTCTATGTAACCCTAGATCCCCTCGATGTCTATATAAACCGGAGGGTGTAGTCCGGAAAGGATATACTCAATACCGTAGTCATATAGGCTAGACTTCTAGGGTTTAGCCATTACGATCTCATGGTAGATCAACTCTTGTAATACTCATACTCATCAAGATCAATCAAGCAGGAAGTAGGGTATTACCTCCATAGAGAGGGCCCGAACCTGGGTAAACATCGTGTCCCCTGTCTCCTATTACCATCAACCTTAGACGCACAGTTCGGGACCCCCTACCCGAGATCCGCCGGTTTTGACACTGATATTGGTGCTTTCATTGACAGTTCCTTTGTGCTGTCGCTGAAAGGTTCGATGGCCCCTTCAATCGTCAATAATGACGATGTCTACGGAGAAACTTTCCTCCCTAGACAAATATTCATGTTTGGCGGCTTCGCACTGCGGGCCAACTCGTTTGGCCATCTGGAGCAGATCGAAAGCTACGCCCCTGGCCATCAGGTCAGATTCGGGAGCTTGAACTACGTCGCGGACATCCGTGGAGACTTGATCTTTGCCGGATTCGATACCGCGGCGGCCGCTCCCGATCACCCCGATGATCATAACCTAAATCTGTCATCGGGCCGCATCCAGGAGATTGCTCCTGTAACCACCCTGGCCCTAGAGCCGGAGCAGGCCGCGCCATCCAAAGACGGGAGGATTAACCCCACCTCGGAGGCTGCAGATTCCACGGTGTTGGAGCCACACATGGACCTGGTCTCACACGATGCCTATGCCACCGGAATGTCGGACTCGTCTCCGACCGTGGGTTCCGAACCGCGCGAGCCCACGGACGCCGAGTTTGATCGTTTATCGATCCTCAAATTCAGTGCCGCAGACATCTTCCAGCACTCGCCTTTGGGTGATGTGCTAAACTCATTAAAAAACATGTCCTTGAAGAAGAACTCTCAGACGAACTATAACAGGCTCGAACTAGGGGCTGACGATGGAGAATTTTACTCCCCGCCCAGCACCCAATTTATAGCCACGATCGAGGATTTGACCGACGAACTTGATTATGACTCCGAGGACATCGATGGTATGGATGATGATGCCGGAGAAGAAGAGGCCCAGAACCCGCCGTTCACCGGACGTTGGACGGCCACTTCCTCGTATGACGTATACATGGTGGATGCACCAAGGGAGCACAGCGGCGATGATAAGGAAGACCCAGTTGAGGATAAACCTTCCGAAATACAGTCCAAGCGCCGGCATCAGTGGCGCCACTCTAAGTCACGCCGCAGTAAAGACAGCAACACCGGCACAAGAGAAGATGACACACCGGAAGGTGCTGAAGACAACAAAGACCCCGTCGATAAAGCAAACAAACAAGATGAACGGGAAGATGAGCAGGTTAGCCCTGTTAAATAGGCCACACATGAAGATTCGGATGACGATAATTACCTTCCGCTCTCCGAAGATGAGGTGAGCCTCGGCACCGAAGACTTCATCGTTCCTGAGGAACCTCTTGAGCAGGAGCGCTTCAAGCGCCAGCTAATAGCCACGGCAAGGAGCCTGAAAAAGAAGCAGCAACAGCTTCAAGCTGACCAATATCTGCTCAATGATAAATGGACTGATGTCCTAGTAGCCGAAGAATACGGCCTCAAGCGCCCAACCAAAAGCTACCCAAAGCGCAAATTGCTACCTCAGTTCGACGAGGAGGCGCCCGGCTACATACCACCATCGCACAATACGGCCGACCGACCACCACGTGGTCGGGACAAAACGGCAACTCATGCCGAACACCATCCCGCCCCCCTCATCACTCAGGTAGAGGTAAATTAGCCCACGACCATACATATGACCTCCGGCAGAACCTCAACAATAAAGCAGGACATGCCAGATCAATCTACAGATCACGAGGAAGCGCCTCGACACGCGACAATGGCCACCTATTCAGATGTGACAAACCCAGTCATGCGCGGGCTGAACACCGCAGATGGACTCTATCAGAGCTGCTTCACGATATGGCCTGATATAGAGGCCCCGCACACCCTCATTGCTTCATTGATGAGGTCCTGGATCACGAATTCCCAGAAGGATTCAAGCCCGTGAACATAGAATCATATGATGGAACCATGGACCCCACGGTGTGGATCGAGGACTTCATTCTCCACATCCATATGGCCCGCGGAGATGACCTCCACGCCATAAAATACCTCCATCTAAAACTCAAAGGGCCATCTCGACATTGGCTAAACAGTCTGCCTGAAAATTCCATTGGCAGCTGGGAGGACTTGGAAGAGGCTTTCCTCGACAACTTCCATGGTACATATGTTCGACCTCCGGACGCTGATGACTTAAGCCATATAGTTCAACGGCCCGGAGAGTCTGCCAGGAAATTCTGGACAAGGTTCTTAACTAAAAAGAACCAAATTGTCAACTGTCTAGACGCTGAAGTTCTAGCAGCTTTCAAGCATAGCATCCGCGATGAATGGCTCGCTCACCACCTCGGCCAAGAAAAGCCAAAATCCATGGCGGTCCTCACGGCACTCATGACCCGCTTTTGTGCGGGCAAGGACAGTTGGTTGGCCCGTAGAAAAAACAATGCAAGCGACGCCGGCACCCCTGAAGTTAAAAGCAACAAAGAAAAGTCCCGACGCAATAGATACAAGTGCTGAAACAACACTGACAACACCGAGGATACGACGATCAACGCTGGATTCAGTGGCTCTAAGTCCGGTCAGCGGAAGAAGCCATTCCAAAAGAATAATTCGGGCCCATCCAGCTTGGACCGCATACTTGATCATCAATGACTGATTCACGGCACCCCCGACAAGCCTCCTAATCATACAAATAGAGAGTGATGGCTTTTCAAACAGGCCGGCAAATTAAACGCCGAGAACAGGGAAAAGGGATCGCAAAGCAAGGATGATGACGAAGAGCCACGACAATCGAACACAGGGGGGCAGAAGAAGTTTCCCCCTTAGGTCAAAACGGTGAACATGATATATGCTACCCACATCCCTAAGAGGGAGCGCAAGCGTGCGCTCAAGGACGTCTACGCGGTAGAGCTAGTCGCCACAAAATTCAATCAATGGTCGTCATGCCCGATCACTTTTGATCGCCGGGATCACCCGACCAGTATCCGTCACGGAGGCTCAGCCGCACTGGTCTTAGACCCAATAATTGATGGGTTCCACCTGACTCGTGTCCTTATGGATGGCGGTAGTAGCGTCAATCTGCTCTATTAGGATACAGTGCGAAAAATGGGCATTAACCCATCAAGGATCAAGCCTACAAAGACCACCTTTAAAGGAGTCATTCCAGGCATAGAGGCCCGTTGTACGGGCTCAATCACATTAGAGGTTGTCTTCAGATCTCTGGACAACTTCCGAAGCGAGGAGTTAGTCTTCAATATCGTCCCATTCCGCAGCGGCTATCATGCACTGCTTGGACGAACTGCGTTTGCTCGATTCAACATAGTGCCACACTACGCTCATCTCAAGCTCAAGATGCCTGGCCCACGCGGCGTCATAACAGTCAATGGCAATGCGGAACGCTCTCTCCGTACAGAAGATCACACAGCTGCCCTAGCAGCAGAAGTACAAAGCGGCCTTCTCAAGCAGAACCTTCATTCGGCTGTCGAGCCCTCGGACACCCTTAAGAGGGTCTGAACTACTCTGCGGTAGGAGAGCTCAGCTCGTCAGGAGCATGACCAGCAATCCGGCCTCCGTCTCAGTCCCGATCAAGCGCTGGCATGCGAGCCGCGCGTACATAACTACGCACTCAAAATTCCATGGGCATCGACGGAGGCATAGCTAGCTTGTGATCCACGACACGGCTCAACCGACATCGGATACACACATACTTTCACTTCTCCTTGTTTTCTTGCAGGTTTTAATCCTACAGGCCACATCGGGTGGTCTGGTTATTGGTCCTCTTGAAGGATAAATACACCAAGATGGCGAGGAGCGCAGACATACGGGGACTTTTCAGGTGATTCCGTTAACGATAACTCTACCTGTCTTCATGGACCCACATGCAGCTCTCCCCTGGTTTCGGCATGTTAAATAGCTTGTTGCTTATTGCACTAATTGTATCAATGTGCCTTGAAATACTAATTACATTACAATGAAAACAGTTTGTAGCTGGAGCTGTAGGGCCCCAGCTTTTTACCTTTACATCTTTTATGTTTTCTTTCTCTCTTTTCTTTTTTTCAGTTTCCCTATGGATAACCCCATCAGATAGCTGTTGGGAACGTAGTAATTTCAAAAAAATTCATATGCACACGCAAGATCATGGTGATGCAGAGAAACGAGAGGGGAGAGTGTGATCTACGTACCCTCGTAGACCGACAGCGGAAGCGTTATGACAACGCGGTTGATGTAGTCGTACGTCTTCACGGCCTGACTGATCAAGCACCGAAACTACGACACCTCCGAGTTCTAGCACATGTTCAGCTCGATGACGATCCCCGGACTCCGATCTAGCAAAGTGTCGGGGAAGAGTTCCGTCAGCACGATGGCGTGGTGACGATCTTGATGTTCTACCGTCGCAGGGCTTCGCCTAAGCACCGCTACAATATTATCGAGGATTATGGTGGAAGGGGGCACCGCACACGGCTAAGAGAACGATCACGAAGATTAACTTGTGTGTCTATGGGGTGTCCCCTGCCCCCGTATATAAAGGAGTGGAGGAGGGGAGGGCCAGCCCTCTCTATGGCGCGCCCTAGGGGAGCCCTACTCCCACCGGCAGTAGGATTCCCCTTTTTCCTAGTCCAACTAGGAGTCCTTCCATGTAGTAGGAGTAAGAGACAAGGAAGGCGAAGAGGGAAGAGAAGGAAGGAGGGGGTGCAGCCCCTCCCCCTAGTCCAATTCGGACTAGGCCTTGGGGGCGCGCGGCCTGCCTCTCCCTCTCCCCTAAAGCCCAATAAGGCCCATATACTTCTTCCCTTGTATTCCCGTAACTCCCCGGTACTCCGAAAAATACCCGAACCACTAGGAACCTCTCCGATGTCCGAATATAGTCGTCCAATATATCGATTTTTACGTCTCGACCATTTCGAGACTCCTCGTCATGTCCCCGATCTCATCCAGGACTCCGAACTCCTTCGGTACATCAAAACTCATAAACTCATAATATAACTGTCATCGAAACCTTAATCGTGCGGACCCTACGGGTTCGAGAATAATGTAGACATGACCGAGACACGTCTCCGGTAAATAACCAATAGCGGAACCTGGATGCTCATATTGGCTCCCACATATTCTACGAAGATCTTTATCGGTCAGACCACATAACAACATATGTTGTTCCCTTTGTCATCGGTATGTTACTTGCCCGAGATTCGATCGTCGGTATCTCAATACCTAGTTCAATCTTGTTACCGGCAAGTCTCTTTACTCGTTTCGTAATACATCATCTCGCAACTAACTCATTTGTTGAAATGCTTGCAAGGCTTATGTGATGTGCATTAACGAGAGGGCCCAGAGATACCTCTCCGACGATCGGAGTGACAAATCCTAATCTCGAAATACGCCAACCCAACATTTACCTTTGGAGACACCTGTAGAGCTCCTTTATAATCACCCAGTTACGTTGTGATGTTTGGTAGCACACAAAGTGTTCCTCCGGCAAACGGGAGTTGCATAATCTCATAGTCATAGGAACATGTATAAGTCATGAAGAAAGCAATAGAAACATACTAAACGATCGGGTGCTAAGCTAATGGAATGGGTCATGTCAATCACATCATTCTCCTAATAATGTTTATCCCGTTAATCAAATGACAACACATGTCTATGGTTAGGAAACATAACCATCTTTGATTAACGAGCTAGTCAAGTAGAGGCATACTAGTGACGTTTAGTTTGTCTATGTATTCACACAAGTATTATTTTCCGGATAATACAATTCTAGCATGAATAATAAACATTTATCATGATATAAGGAAATAAAATAATAACATTATTATTGCCTCTAGGGCATATTTCCTTCAGTAGCACCCGTACACTTTGATACGTTTTGATGTTTGCCAAGGGCTTTATCGCACCCCACATTACGGCAACAAAAGTCCGAACACTTCTTATAAGTATAGTTCGGCACCCCGAATTTAGCATTATATGCATTGGCTCCGAATCATGTCTTTGGTCAATAGTTGGGTTGCCCGGCTCCTGCGCTTGCTACCCTACGTTCCGCTACATCGGCTAGGGTAGTAAAGGGAGAACTACTGTGATTGTGCCCTGGTCTAAACTGGATAAGCACCTCAGTAGAGAAAGCCGAAAACTGACTGTCATGATGCGGCGAGAGACGGTCAGCTGTTCGGAGGTCTCAAATCATTGGAGATTTTTCCGCATTACGCGAAGGATCGGTACTTCCCGATTAGACGCTGACAGCACTCTGGTTCGTATACCAGGGGTTGCGCCTATGTTTTATTATAAAACTCCTATGGCTAAGTGAGGGCGTTCAAGCCGTATAGTATGGTTCATTACGCTAAACAACTACTTCAAGGATCATATAATTGGATCAAGATTGTTTAGATACCATCCCGAACACCTTCGTACTACCTACGTGAGGGCAAAAGCCGACGACTGGCCAACCCCCAGATTTCATACAACACGTCCGCACAGGAGGATACAATTAAAACATAACAAAAATTATATTACAAAGCGGATTTGTTTTCATCATACAAGGCAAAATATAAATGTATCCATTCAATAATAACGTCCTTCCCGCACTGTGTTGCTACAAGTCGAGATCCCTCCAGGACATCCGCAAAATATTGCTCGGGTGTGCGGTGCTCCTTGCCCTCCGGCGGCCCCCGGGCCACCTCGACAGCATCCATCTTCTCCCACCACATCTTGCAACGAGCGAAGACCATGTGGGCACCCTCGATGCAGACTGATCGCTTGACGATGTCTAGCCGCGGACAAGCCTCCACCACCCGCTTCACGAGGCCAAAATAACTGCTAGGTATAGCTTCAGCCGGCCATAGTCGGATTATTAAATCCTTCATGTCCAGTTTGGCCATCCTATGCAGCTCGACCAACTGTTTCAGTTGATCGGCAAAGGCCACCGGATGTTCTGGCACAACATACTGCGACTAGAACAGCTTCTCCAGAGAATCCCCTTCCCTGGCTCGGAAGAACTCAGAAGCATCGGATACACTGTGCGGTAGATCCACAAAAGCCCCTGGGCAACTCTGAATCCGGGTTAGTAAAAGGTACTTCCTCTCCGCATACTTGCTTTGCATGTTAAACGCCTTACCAGCTGCGATCTTCTTCGCCTCCTGAATCTCCTGGAGAGCATCCCGGGCCACATTCCGTGCGGCCTCTGTGCTCTGACGAGCCTTGGTAAGTTCGACCTCTCGAGCCGACGCCTCGTGCTCCAAAGCTTCACACTTCTTCACCATGTCCTGGAGCTCCTGCTGGACCTCGCCGACCCAGGCCTTGAGCTTCTTACGGGCGGCTTGCTTTTGGATAGCCTTCCCCTCGGCTTCGGCCAGGGCCTTTCTAAGGGCCTCGACCTCGGTCGTCGCTTCTATACAAATCATGGCATTTTGGTCATCGCATATCATTTTCTTCTTTTCAAATATATAACAGGTTATTTCTTACCGTGTTTCTCCTGGAGCTGCCTCTTCACTTGGCTCAGTGATACGTCTCCGTCGTATCTATAATTTTTGATTGTTCCATGCCAATATTATTCAACTTTCATATACTTTTTGGCAACTTTTTATATTATTTTTGGGACTAACATATTGATCCAGTGCCCGGTGCCAGTTCCTGTCTGTTGCATGTTTTTGGTTTCGCAGGATATCCATATCAAACGGAGTCCAAATGGGATAAAAACGGAGGGAGCTTATTTTTGGAAAATATGGAAAATTCGGAAGGAAAATCAACGCAAACCAGTGGCCACGAGGCAGGGGGCGCCCCCCCCCCCCTAGGGTGCGCCCCCTACCCTCGTGAGCCCACCAAAAGGCGGTTGACGCTCCTCTTTTGCCGCAAGAAAGCTAATATTCGGGAAAAAATCACGGCGAAGGTTTCAGGCCAATCGGAGTTACGGATCTCCATATATATACGAAACGGTGAAACAGAGCCAGAACAAAACGCAGAACCAGAGAGAAATAGGGAGATATATCCAATCTCGGAGGGGCTCTCGCCCCTCCCATGCCATGGAGGCCAAGGACCAGAGGGGAAACCCTTCTCCCATCTAGGGAGGAGGTCAAGGAAGATGAAGACGAAGGGGCCCCCTCTCCCCTTCTCTTCCTGTGGTGCCGGAACGCTGCCGTGGCCATCATCATCATCACCGCGATCTACACCAACACCTCTGCCATCTTCACCAACATCTCCATCACATTCCCCCCTCTATCTACAGCGGTCCACTCTCCCGCAACCCGATGTACCCTCTACATGAACATGGTGCTTTATGCTTCATATTATTATCCAATGATGTGTTGCCATCCTATGATGTCTGAGTAGATTTTCGTTGTCCTATCGGTGGTTGATGAATTGCTATGATTGATTTAATTTTCTTGTGGTTATGTTGCTGTCCTTTGGTGCCCATCATATGATTGTGCGCGTGGATCACACCCTAGGGTTAGTTGTATGTTTATAGGACTATGTATTGGAGGGCAAGAGTGACAGAAGCTTCAACCTAGCATAGAAATTGATGCATACGGGATTGAAGGGGGACCAATATATCTTAATGCTATGGTTGGGTTTTACCTTAATGAACATTAGTAGTTGCGGATGCTTGCTAATAGTTCCAATCATAAGTGCATAGAATTCCAAGTAAGGGATGACATGCTAGCAGTGGCCTCTCCCACATAATACTTGCCATCGGTATAGTAAAGTAGTCAATTGCTTAGGGGCAATTTCGTAACTCCTTCCACCACTTTTCCACACTCGCTATATTTACTTTATTG
This sequence comes from Triticum aestivum, assembly GCF_018294505.1. Classification (NCBI taxonomy): domain Eukaryota; kingdom Viridiplantae; phylum Streptophyta; class Magnoliopsida; order Poales; family Poaceae; genus Triticum; species Triticum aestivum. Next base: position 421,408,878 of record NC_057794.1, on the reverse strand, counting down.
TTTCTTTATCTAAACAGCCCCTACTTTTTATTTAGGTACTCTTTATTATCTTGCAAAGCTATCCAACAACACCTACAAAGTACTTCTAGTTTCATACTTGTTCTAGGTAAAGCGAACGTCAAGCGTGCGTAGAGTTGTATCGGTGGTCGATAGAACTTGAGGGAATATTTGTTCTACCTTTAGCTCCTGATTGGGTTCGACACTCTTACTTATTGGAAACTGTTGCGATCCCCTATACTTGTGGGTTATCAAGACCTTTTTCTGGCGCCGTTGCCGGGGAGCAATTGCAACACCCTCGATGCGACTATATCTCCCACGTGTCGAGGTACGACTTAGAGGCATAATCGCATTGAAGGCATATGTCGCAAGTTAGGCAATCATCACAACATCCCATGTAATATATATATAATAAAAGGGGAGATAACATAGTTGGCTTACACACGCCACGTCAATCAAGTACATAAATAACATTACATCATCCAAACACTCATGGCCTGACTACGGCGCCAAAATAAAAGATAACCCAACATGCGACACGGTCCCGATCACCCCCAACTGGGCACCACTATTGATCATCGGGAAAGGAAACATAGTATCGTTGAGAGTCCTCGTCGAACTCCCACTTGAGCTCGAGCGCGTCACCTGGAGCGGAATCATCAGGCCCTGCATCTGGTTTAATAGTAATCTGTGAGCCCCAGGGACTCAGCAATCTCGCACCCTCGCGATCAAGACTATTTAAGCTTATAGGTAAGGCAAGGTAAAATATGTGTGGAGCTACGGCAAGCGACTAGCAAATATGGTGGCTATCCTGTTTGCAAAAGAGAGCGAGAAGAGGAGGCAAAGCGCGAGCGAGAAACTAGAGAGCAACCTGCGCAAACATTACTCCAACACCGTGTCCACATCCCGGACTCCGCCGAGAAGAGGCCATCACGGTAACACACTTAGTTGATTCATTTTAATTTAGTTAAGGTTCAAGTTATCTACAACCGGACATTAACAAATTCCCATCTGCCCATAACCGCGGGCACGGCTTTCGAACATTCAAATCCCTGCAGGGGAGTCCCAACTTAGCCCATGACAAGCTCTCACGGTCAACGAAGGAATAGACCTCCTCCCGAGACGTTCCGATCAGACTCGGTACCTCGGTTCTTCAAGACACTTCGACAGGTTAAAACAAGACTAGCAACACCGCCCGAATGTGCCGACAAATCCCGATAGGAGCTGCACATATCTCTTTCTCAGGGCACACTCAGATTGTCCTAGGTACGGGTAGGCCAGCCCAAAGTTGCCCCTGGTGGCCACCGGCAGCTGACAGGTGGACCAACACTCAGAAGAGCACTGGCCCGGGGGGGTTAAAAGAAGATGACCCTCGGGCTCCGGAAACCCAAGGGAAAAGAGGCTAGGTGGCAAATAGTAAAACCAAGGTTGGGTATTGCTGGAAAAGCTTTAATCAAGGCGAACTATCAAGGGGTTCCCATTATAACCCAACCGCGTAAGGAATGCAAAATCCGGGAAAATAACACCGATATGACGGAAAACTAGGGCGGCAAGAGTTTAATAAAACACTAGGCGAGAGGCCGAGCCTTCCACCCTTTACCAAGTATATAGATGCATTAAGATAACAAGATAAAATAATGATATCCCAACAAGTAAAAAATGTTCCAACAAGGAACGGCCTCCAATCTTCACCTGCAACTAGCAACGCTATAAGTGGGGCTGAGCAAAGCGGTAACATAGCCAATCAACGGTTTGCTAGGACATGGTGGGTTAGAGGTTTGACATGGCAATTTGGGAGGTTTGAAAGAAAGTGGTAGGCATCGTAGCATTGGCATAGCAAAAGAGCGAGCATCTAGCAAAGCAAAGATAGTAGTGATTTCGAGGGTATGATCATCTTGCCTGCAAAGTTGTCAGAGTTGACTGGATCCTCGAAAGCAAACTCAACGGGCTCCTCGTTAGTGAACTCGTCTCCTGGCTCTACCCAAACAAGACAAACAAGCAAACAAAACACAATCAACCATGTGCAAAGCTCAAACAATATGATGCAATGATGGTATGCTATGCGGGATGCGATGCGGGATGCATATGCAAGATTTGACAAGGGATGCATGAACCTGGCCTCAACTTGGGAATTCAAGTGTGCCACTGGAAAGATGAGATGAAATCGCTTGAAAACGATATAAAGAACGTCGGAATCGGAGTTACGGTTTGGAAATGGTAAGCAATTCAAATATGGCCACGTTCTCCGATTTACAGCAAGTAGTCATCTAAATGCAATAAGATGAACATCCTACAGCACCCAAACATGACAACAAAATACATGGCAAGGATGCATTCAAGATGCTTAACAAAAATCTAGCACTGAGCTACGGCCAATTCATCCATTAACAGGTTCAAACCAGCTTGGCAAAAATGCATATGGTAAACAGATCTCAGACTTAGTGAAATTAACACTTGTCTGGAATTTCAGATCAGGTAGCACTCTTCGGAGCAACAAAACTACATGCTACAAGAACTGAACATGGCAAAGTAAAGCATGGCATGGAGCTACTCAAAGAGGTTAACAAAAGTCCCTTAGTGACCTTGAGCCAAAAGGGATCAGAAAATACAATTGCAAGCATGTGAACATGGCAAAAACATAACCAGTTCTCAGACTTTGTGTAAACTGGCGCATGCTGAAAACAGATATCAAGTAGGCATGTTTACAAGCTCGATGCACTCACTACGGAGCAAGTCGTGACAAGCTAAGCATACACCCATCAAGAATACACAAAATGCAAGCTAGACATAGCAATAACAATAGCATAGCATGCGCGGATCAACTACAACATCATCGGCAAAATCGCTAACAAGTAGATAATCTGCCCAGATTCACGAAGTAGCAAAAGTAGAGCTCGATTGACTCAATCTAGGGTGCTCCATAATTGCAAACAAAGACATGGATGGATAGATCACTACAAGATTAACAAAACATCCTTACTGATCATTGTCAAAAGAGGCACGGATCACTAGGAAACAACATGAACATATGGCCATATGAGATAAACAGCTCAAGGACTTAGTGGAAATGCTAAGTCCCTGAAATCAGCATTACCAAGTGCCTCACTTTGCAAGCTCGTGCTAGTCACCACACACATCACAAAAATACATGGGTTGCACCTCTGGAAAGATGGCAAAACCCATAACAAAACATATGTAGAGCTCATGGGCATATCATGCACACAATAAACATGGCAAAAATGACAAATATCTAAATGGAGTAGCAGATCTGGCAACTTATCTCAAGTAGCACTCTTCCAACAGCATTTAGGGCATCAAGATGAACTCAAATGAAAATGATGCAATGAGATGAAATGATGTACTCTCTGAGATGAACATTTTGATATGCTATATGCCCAAAACGAAGTTACGGATGCAAAGTTACGATGCTATGAACATGAGCAAAAAATTTAGGGACTTAGGGAAAAACAACCCCTAGGGTTTCTAGATCCAGATCTGGGGCGCGGGAACCGAGGACCGTCAGGGTCGGCGCCGGAGTTAGACGGGGAGGCCGCCGGAGTTAGACGGGGAGGCCGCCGGAGTTAGACGGGGAGGCCGCCGGGGAAGGACCAGCCGGGTCTTGGGGAGGCGGAGGCGGCGGAGGGCGTCGCCGGCGTCAGCGCGGCCGGGCGCGGTCGCCAGGGTCGGGAGCTCCTCTCCCTGGCGCGGGCGCCGGCGAGGTGAGCCGCCGCGGCGGTCGGTGTTGAGGGCGGCGGCGAGCGAAGAGGCGGCGGGGCGTGGATGCGCGGCGAGGAGGCCTGGCGGCGCGCGGTGGATGGGCCGCGGGGGCCGGCCTCGGGCCTGGCGAGCCCTCGCGGTCGGCGGCGAAGTGGGCTCTGCCCAAGACACGTGGCGCACGCGGATTGGTCGGCGGCGGTGGGCGGACACGTCCGCTCCGTCCGGACGTGTCCGGCGGCGGCGGAGGAGATATTTTTTTAGGGTTTCGAGGAGGCGATCCGAGATTTTCGAGGAGGGGCCTTTAAATAGAGGTGGAGGGAGCTAGGAGAGTCCAAATGAGGTGCGGTTTTCGGCCACGCGATCGTGATCGAACGCTCTAGATGATGGAGAAGGTTTTGGTGGGTTTTGGGCCAAATTGGAGGGGTGTTGGGCTGCAACACACACGAGGCCTTTTCGGTCCCTCGGTTAACCGTTGGAGTATCAAACAAAGTCCAAATGGCACGAAACTTGACAGGCGGTCTACCGGTAGTAAACCAAGGCCGCTTGGCAAGTCTCGGTCCAATCCGGAAATGGTTAATCCCCACACACGAAAGAAAGGTAGAAATGACCACCGGAGGAGAACGAAGCGCCGGAATGCAAAACGGAGAATGGGGAAAATGCTCGAATGCATGAGACAAACACATATGCAAATGCAATGCACATGATGACATGATATGACATGCATGACAACGACAACAACACACGGAGACAAAAACCTGAACCCGGGAAAATAAAATAACTTAACGCTGGAAACGGCAAGAGTTGGTGTACAAATTGGGAAAGTTACATCCGGGGTGTTACAACACTCCACCACTACGAAAGGATCTCGTCCCGAGATCTAGGACTGAAAGAACGCCGGGTACTCAGAACGGAGGTGATCCTCGCGTTCCCAGGTAGCTTCACGGTCGGAATGGTGTGACCACTTGACTTTGAGGAATTTGATTGACTTGTTGCGAGTCTTGCGTTCAGTCTCCTCGAGAATAGCAACGGGGTGCTCACGATAGGAGAGATCTTCTTGGAGCTCAATGTCCTCGAAGTTGACAGTGCGGTCAGGAGTCTTGAAGCACTTTCGAAGCTGAGAGACATGGAACACGTCATGAACATTTGCAAAGTTTGAAGGAAGCTCGAGTTGATAGGCGAGATCGCCTCTCTTGCTGACAATCTTGAAAGGTCCCACATATCTAGGGGCAAGCTTCCCTTTGATACCGAAGCGACGAGTACCTTTCATAGGAGAGACGCGGAGGTAAACATGATCTCCGATCTCGAAAGCCAAATCACGGTGCTTACTATCATAGTAGCTCTTCTGGCGGGATTGGGCTGCTTTGAGGTTATCTCGAATGACTTTGCACATTTCCTCTGCCTCTCTGATTAAGTCATTACCCAAAAGCTGACGTTCACCGGTTTCGGACCAGTTGAGAGGGGTACGGCACTTCCTGCCATACAGAATTTCAAATGGGGCCTTGCCCGAACTTGCTTGAAAACTGTTGTTGTAGGAGAATTCAGCATAAGGAAGACAATCCTCCCACTTCATGCCGAAGGAGATCACACAAGCCCTGAGCATATCTTCAAGAATCTGGTTGACACGCTCGACTTGACCACTAGTTTGAGGATGGAAAGCTGTGCTAAAGTGGATGTTGGTGCCCATGGCCTTCTGAAAAGAATCCCAAAACTTGGAGGTAAAGATGCTGCCACGGTCTGAAAAGATCACTTGTGGAATACCGTGTAGAGAGACAATTCGAGAGGTATAGAGTTCCGCCAATTGAGCTGCAGTGATTGACTCTTTGATAGGCAGAAAGTGAGCCACTTTGGTGAGTTTGTCGATGACAACGAATATAGCATCATTGCCGCGCTTGGACTTTGGAAACCCAGTCACGAAGTCCATTTCAATGTGGTCAAACTTCCATTCTGGAATGGCAAGAGGTTGGAGGAGACATCACATTCATTCACGAATTGAGCAATCTCGCGCTTCATTCGAGTCCACCAATAAGCCTGCTTGAGGTCCTGATACATCTTCGTACTCCCAGGGTGGATTGAGAGGAGAGAATTGTGAGCCTCGTTCATGATCACTTTATGGAGGTCACCTTTGGGTACAACAATACGTTCCTCGAAGAAGAGAGTGTCCTTGTCGTCAAGGCGGTAGCACTTGTACTTGGGTTGACTCTTGGCAATCCCAATCTTCACCTTTTTCACCATAGCATCAAGAAGCTGGGCTTGGCGAATCTGGTCTTCCAAGGTAGGAGAGACTTGAAGGTTGGCGAGGAAACCTTCAGGAACAACTTGAAGATTAAGTTTGCGGAAAGCTTCACAAAGCTCGGGTTGATAAGGCTTGAGAATAAGACTATTGCAATAAGCCTTTCTGCTCAATGCGTCAGCAATCACATTGGCCTTGCCTGGAGTATACTCGATACTCGGATTATACTCTTGAATCATTTCGACCCATCGAGTTAGCCTGAGGTTGAGATTAGGCTGAGTGAAGATGTACTTGAGGCTCTTGTGGTCAGTGAAGATGTCCACTTTTCTTCCCAATAAGAGATGTCTCCAAGTCAAAAGAGCATGCACAACTGCCGCCAACTCGAGATCATGAGTGGGGTAGTTCTTCTCATTGGGCTTCAACTAGCGAGAGGTATAAGCAACAACTTTCTTCTCTTGCATCAACACTGCGCCAAGACCTTGGAGAGAGGCATCACAAAAGACCTCGTACGGCTTGGATTCATCAGGCGGAGTCAGAACTGGAGCAGTGATCAATTTCTCTTTCAAAGTGTTGAAAGCAATGTCACACTCCGGAGACCAAACGTACTTGACGTGCTTCTGGAGAAGATTAGAGAGAGGCTTCGCGATCTTAGAAAAGTTTTCAACGAATCTTCGACAGTAGCTTGCGAGACCGAGGAAGCTACGAAGTTGCTTCACGTTCTGAGGAGGTTCCCAATTCACAATTGCAGACACCTTCTCAGGATTCACCGCAATGCCCTTGGCAGAGATGATATGACCAAGATAAAGAACCTCATCGAGCCAAAATTCACACTTGGAAAACTTGGCGTAGAACTAGTGTTCTCTGAGCTTATCGAGCACCAAAAGCAAGTGCTTGGCATGATCTTCCTTGTTCTTCGAGAAAACCAGAATGTCGTCGAGATAGACCAAAACGAAGTCATTGGTGTAGGCGTTGAAGATGAAGTTCATCATGCGAGAGAACGTCGGAGGAGCGTTGACAAGGCCAAAAGACATGACAGTGTATTCATATGAACCATAGCTTGTCCTGAAAGCCGTCTTGGGAATATCTTGCTCCCGGATTCGAATCTGATGATAACCCATACGGAGATCAAGCTTGGAGAATACTTGGGCACCTTTGAGTTGTTCGAACAGCTCGTTGATGTTGGGAAGTGGGTAATTGTTCTTGATGGTCTTCTTGTTCAATGGACGGTAATCAACACAAAGTCGGTCCGTTCCATCCTTCTTCACAAAAAGAACACCACAACCCCACGGAGAAGAACTAGGCCGGATGAGACCCATTCTTTCTTGAATATCAAGTTGCTTCTTCAGCTCCTTCAACTCTTCAGGTCCGAGCTTGTAAGGACGCTTGCACACTGGTTCCGTGCCAGGCTCAAGATCAATAACGAATTCAACTGGTCGGTGCGGAGGCATTCCTAGAAGCTCTTCTAGAAAGACGTCTTGATATTCGCAAACGACTGGAATTTGCGAGATGGCATCGAGTTCACCCTTCTCATTGAGAGAAAACAGACGGATAGTATCATCACAAGCGGCAAAGACAATTACATCCTCAGACGAATGAGTCGATTGAATCTGCCTGGCTGCACAATCAAGCTGAGCCTTGTGCTTAGAAAGCCAATCCATTCCGAGAATAAGATCAATATCCGAGTCACCAAGAACCGTTGGAGAAGCCAGAAACTTGTAGTCTCCCAAGGTGATAGTAACATCTGGAACGATGGAGTTAGCATGCATGCGCGTACCGGGAGAGACAACTGCTAATGGACTAGGCAAAACTTGCGAAACCAATTCATGCCTAGATGTAAACGGTCTCGAGATGAAACAATGTGATGCACCAATGTCAAAAAGAACTTTAGCTGGAATATCATTAACGGGAAGGTTACCCATGATGACATCTGACGAATCCTCTGCCTGAGCTGCATTCATCAAGTTGACCTTGGCGTGCTTGGGGTTATGCTTGACCACAGTTGTACTTGCCGATCTGACAGGAGGAGGAGGAGGAAGACGCCTCTGGTTGAAACACTTGTTGGCATAGTGACCCTTCTGTTGGCACTTGTTGCACGTGACCTCTGAAAGCGGACGGTGGTACGGAGCACTTGATCTTGGAGGTTGAGATGAAGTCTTGTTCTGAAAACCAGGGTTGGGTGGGTGGGAAGATCCACTACCACCTTTACTCTTCTGCCGATACGGCTGACGGAATGGAGGAGGAGGAAGCCAATACTTCTGCTGCTTGGCCACTTGAGTAGAGGAAGAAGGAGTAACATCTCTGACTCGCTTCTTGGAAGCATCACACCTCAGTTGAGCGGCCTCTTGCTTCAATGCCATGTTGTAGAACTCATCGTACCTCAAGGGCTCAAAGAGAACAAGAGCTAGCTGAATTTCTTCTCTGAGACCACCCCTGAACTGGTATATCATGCTCTTCTCATCAGGGACGTCTTGCTTAGCAAAGCGGGCGAGCTTATGAAACAACTTGTTGTAGTCATAGACAGACAAAGAGCCTTGCTTCAGGTTGTAGAATTCCTCACGCTTGCTTTCAACCACGCTCTGAGGGATATGGTGAGCTCTGAAATCTTGACGAAATTCATCCCAAGTGATAACACGTCCACCTCTGGAATCCTTGTACTGCTGGAACCATTCTGCAGCTTGATCTTTGAGTTGGAAGGAAGCGAACTTGACAAAGTCCTCAGGCCTGACGTTACTGCACTCAAAATGCTTGCACAGATCCACAAGCCAATCGTCAGCATGGGTTGCCTCAACACAATTGCTGAAAGTCTTTGGCCCGTTAGCAAGGAACTGGTTGAGTGTAGCAAAGTGATTCTGATTGTTGCCTTGGTTCCCTTGGTTGCCTTGATTACGCTCTTGAAGAATTTGCATGATCAACTGTGTGTTTGCATTGGTTGCGGCCATCACAGCTTGCCATGCCTCCGGAGGAGGTGGAGGTGGTGGCGGATCAGGATTCGGAGTCGTGCGCGTTGGAGGTGCCATCCTGAAGAGGTTGACCACCATTAGCACATTGATAGACAAATATTGAAGCTGAATCCAACGGAATGAAAATTGCAACATATAGTCTTCACATCCGAACAAAATGAACGAATGCATTCCTCTTGAAATGGTCACATATCCATAAATTGAGAAGCCACTTAGAATTTAGGTAGAGAAATAAACCAACAAGGTACGGATCAAGAATGAATACTCGGTAAGAAATCCCAATCTCAAACCAATATCCATGGAAGAAGAACTAGAGCTACAAGAATTCCCACCTATGAAACTCCCGAACCTTTCCGGTTATGCAATCAGGTGTTGGGGATACAGGGAAAGCATAATATCTCACCCAAATCTAGCAAATCCTACATCCAGCTGTATTAATCCTTCAACACATAACCGAGAAAAACTTCGGAAACCATCTACCTCAACCTTCGAAAAGCATCTGTTATACAAGTTATGGCGATACTCCCGAACTCCCGCCCCAGTACTGGGTGGCGTCGAGGTTATCTCACCAACGAACTGCATAAAAGAGATTTTCGATGTCGGCGTACTAAACTCAGGTATTCCACAACTTCAACGATAAAATTATGACGACAACACCTCAGAGATCAACTCCCCGGGACACTTCCACAAAACCCCTGACAAGAGGCACCAAGACAATGTTCTCATCATAAAACCATCGGAACGATTCCAAGATACCCGCGTGATCCTAAAAAACAATTTAGTGAAATTTGAGAAGAGAAGAGTCAAAACTCTACGTCAGGATGCCTTACCAGAGCGATGAGGAGACTGGGAAGTAAAAAGAATTCCTAAACTCTCCGATATATAAATCCTAAATGACTCAAAACATTTTTTTCTAGACACAACTCGGCTGCTAAAAACGATCAAGCAATGGGGCTCCTAAGGTCGGGGAAGGCTCTGATTACCAACTTGTAACACCCTCGATGCGACTATATCTCCCACGTGTCGAGGCACGACTTAGAGGCATAATCGCATTGTAGGCATATGTCGCAAGTTAGGCAATCATCACAACATCCCATGTAATATATATAATAAAAGGGGAGATAACATAGTTGGCTTACACTCGCCACGTCAATCAAGTGCATAAATAACATTACATCATCCAAACACTCATGCCCGACTACGGCGCCAAAATAAAAGATAACCCAACATGCGACACGGTCCCGATCACCCCCAACTAGGCACCACTACTGATCATCAGGAAAGGAAACATAGTATCATTGAGAGTCCTCGTCGAAACCCCACTTGAGCTCGAGCGCGTCACCTGGAGCGGAATCATCAGGCCCTGCATCTGGTTTAATAGTAATCTGTGAGCCACAGGGACTCAGCAATCTCGCACCCTCACGATTAAGACTATTTAAGCTTATAGGTAAGGCAAGGTAAAATATGTGTGGAGCTGCGGCAAGCGACTAGCAAATATGGTGGCTATCCTGTTCGCAAAAGAGAGTGAGAAGAGGAGGCAAAGCGCGAGCGAGAAACTAGAGAGCAACCTGCACAAACATTACTCCAACACCGTGTCCACTTCCTGGACTCCGCCGAGAAGAGGCCATCACGGTAACACACTCAGTTGATTCATTTTAATTTAGTTAAGGTTCAAGTTATCTACAACCGGACATTAACAAATTCCCATCTGCCCATAACCGCGGGCACGGCTTTCGAACGTTCAAATCCCTGCAAGGGAGTCCCAACTTAGCCCATGACAAGCTCTCACGGTCAACGAAGGAATAGACCTCCTCCCGAGACATTCCGATCAGACTCGGTACCTCAGTTCTTCAAGACACTTCAACAGGTTAAAACAAGACCAGCAACACCGCCCAAATGTGCCAACAAATCCCGATAGGAGCTGCACATATATCTTTCTCAGGGCACACTCGATTGTCCTAGGTACGGGTAGGCTAGCCCAGAGTTGCCCCTGGTGGCCACCGGCAGCTGACAGGTGGACCAACACTCAGAGAAGCACTGGCCCGCGGGGGTTTAAAATAAGATGACCCTCGGGCTCCGAAAACCCAAGGGAAAAGAGACAAGGTGGCAAATGGTAAAACCAAGGTTGGGCATTGCTGGAAAAGCTTTAATCAAGGCGAACTATCAAGGGGTTCCCATTATAAACCAACCGCGTAAGGAACACAAAATCCAGGAACATAACACCGATATGACGGAAAACTAGGGCGGCAAGAGTGGAACAAAACACTAGGCGAGAGGATGAGCCTTCCACCCTTTACCAAGTATATAGATGCATTAAGATAACCAGATAAAATAATGATATCCCAACAAGTAAAAAATGTTCCAACAAGGAACGGCCTCCAATCTTCACCTGCAACTAGCAACGCTATAAGTGGGGTTGAGCAAAGCGGTAACATAGCCAATCAACGGTTTGCTAGGACATGGTGGGTTAGAGGTTTGACATGGCAATTTGGGAGGTTTGAAAGCAAGTGGTAGGCATCGTAGCATTGGCATAGCAAAAGAGCGAGCATCTAGCAAAGCAAAGATAGTAGTGATTTTGAGGGTATGATCATCTTGCCTGCAAAGTTGTCAGAGTTGACTGGATCCTCAAAAGCAAACAGGGCTCCTCGTTAGCAAACTCGTCTCCCGGATCTACCCAAACAAGACAAACAAGAAAACGGAACACAATCAACCACCAGCAAAGCTCAAACAATATGATGCAATGATGGTATGCTATGCGGGATGCGATGCGGGATGCATATGCAAGATTTGACAAGGGATGCGTGAACCTGGCCTCAACTTGGGAATCCAAGTGTGCCACTGGAAAGATGAGATAAAATTGCTTGAAAACAATATAAAGAACGTCAGAATCGGAGTTACGGTTCGGAAATGGTAAGCAATTCAAATATGGCCACATTCTGCGATTTATAGCAAGTAGTCATCTAAATGCAATAAGATGAACATGCTACAGCACCCAAACATGACAACAAAATACATGGCAGGGATGCATTCAAGATGCTTAACAAAAGTCTAGCACTGAGCTACGGCCAATTCATCCATTAACAGGTTCAAACCAGCATGGCAAAAATGCATATGGTAAACAGATCTCAGACTCAGTGAAATTAACACTTGTCTGTAATTTCAGATCAGGTAGCACTCTTCGGAGCAACAAAACTACATGCTACAGGACCTGAACATGGCAAAGTAAAGCATGGCATGGAGCTACTCAAAGAGGTTAACAAAAGTCCCTTAGTGACCTTGAGCCAAAAGGGATCAGAAAATACAATTGCAAGCATGTGAACATGGCAAAAACATAACCAGTTCTCAGACTTAGTGAAAAATGGAGCATGCTGAAAACAGATATCAAGTAGGCATGTTTACGAGCTCGATGCACTCACTATGGAGCAAGTCGTGACAAGCTAAGCATACACCCATCAAGAATACACAAAATGCAAGCTAGACATGGCAAGAACAATAACATAGCATGCGCGGATCAACTACAACATCATCGGCAAAATCGCTAACAAGTAGACAATCTGCCCAGATTCACGAAGTAGCAAAAGTAGAGCTTGATTGACCCAAGCTAGGGTTCTCCATAATTGCAAACAAAGACATGGATGGATAGAGCACTACAAGATTAACAAACCATCCTTATTGATCATCCTCAAAAGAGGCACGGATCGCTAGGAAACAACATGAACATACGGCCATATGAGATAAACAGCTCAAGGACTTAGTGGAAATGCTAAGTCCCTGAAGTCAGCATTACCAAATGCCTCACTTTGCAAGCTCGTGCTAGTCACCACACACATCACAAAAGTACATGGGTTGCACCTCTGGAAAGATGGAAAAACCCTTAACAAAACATATGTAGAGCTCATAGGCATATCATGCACACAATAAACATGGCAAAAATGACAAATATCTAAATGGAGCAGCAGATCTGGCAACTTATCTCAAGTAGCACTCTTCCAACAGCATTTCGGGCATCAAGATGAACTCAAATGAAAATAATGCAATGAGATGAAATGATGTACTCTCTGAGATGAACATTTTGATATGCTATATGCCCAAAACGAAGTTACGGATGCAAAGTTACGATGCTATGAACATGAGCAAAAAATTTAGGGACTTAGGGAAAAAACAACCCCTAGGGTTTCCAGATCCAGATCTGTGGCGCGGGAACCAAGGACCGCCGGGGTCGGCGCCGGAGTTAGACGGGGAGGCCGCCGGAGTTAGACGGGGAGGCCACCGGGGAAGGACCAGCCGGGTCTTGGGGAGGCGCAGGCGGCGGAGGGCGTCGCCGGCGTCAGCGCGGCCGGGCGCGGTCGCCGGAGCCGGGAGCTCCTCTCCCTGGCGCGGGCGCGGGCGAGGTGAGCCGCGGTGGCGGTCGGCGTTGAGGGTGGCGGCGAGCGAAGAGGCGGCGGGGTGCGGATGCGCGGCGAGGAGGCCTGGCGGCGCACGGCGGATGGGCCGCGGGGGCCGGCCTCAGGCCTGGCGGGCCCTCGCGGTCGGCGGCGAAGTGGGCTCCGCCCAGGACACGTGGCGCACGCGGAGTGGTCGGCGGCGGTGGGCGGACACGTCCGCTCCGTCCGGATGTGTCCGGCGGCGGCGGAGGAGATATTTTTTTAGGGTTTCGAGGAGGCGATCCGAGATTTTCGAGGAGGGGCCTTTAAATAGAGGTGGAGGGAGCTAGGAGAGTCCAAATGAGGTGCGGTTTTCGGCCATGCGATCGTGATCAAACTCTGTAGATGATGGAGAAGGTTTTGGTGGGTTTTGGGCCAAATTGGAGGGGTGTTGGGCTGCAACACACACGAGGCATTTTCGGTCCCTTGATTAACCGTTGGAGTATCAAACGAAGTCCAAATGGCACGAAACTTGACAGGCGGTCTACCAGTAGTAAACCAAGGCCGCTTGGCAAGTCTCGGTCCAATCCGGAAATGTTTAATCCCCACACACCAAAGAAAGGTAGAAATGACCACCGGAGGAGAACGAAGCACCGGAATGCAAAACAGACAACGGGGAAAATGCTCGAATGCATGAGACGAACACGTCTGCAAATGCAATGCACATGATGACATGATATGAGATGCATGACAACGACAACAACACACGGAGACAAAAACCCGAACCCGGGAAAATAAAATAACTTAACGCCGGAAACGGCAAGAGTTGGAGTACGAATTGGGAAAGTTACATCCGGGGTGTTACAGCAATAGCGTGAGGTGAATATTCTCGTGTGTGCTTGTTTGATTTATCACTAAGTAATTTTTATTTACCGTTCTTAGTTGTTCTTTATCTTTAGTTATGGATATGGAACACGAAATACCAAAAAAATTAGGTGTACTTGCTACTCATGGAGATGAGGAACCTCATAAAACCCTCGATGCTCAATATGTGAAAAATATTATGTACCACTTTGATAATCCTGAGAAAACCTCATTCAATTTGGTAATGGGAGTAACGTTGGATCAACATGAATACTTTAGGGATTATCGCTTGACACAAAAAGAGAAACTATTATGGGATCAAATTTATATATTGAAGTGGTATGCTAGACAACTATGTTTGGAATATGATTATACTTGTTGCTCTAGGATGAATTCTCCACACCTCCCCTTTTCATGCAAATTTAATGATAATGAAACATAGGCTTCTTATGCTAGAGGTATATATGATTACTATGATGTGGAACAAATAGAAGAATTTGTTGCTTTTATGGGTGCTTATGAAATTGAATCTATGTTTAAAGAGTTTGATGATATTGATGATTCTTGTTATAGATCTGAAAAATTAGCTATCCTCAAATATTGCTATGAGAATTATGAATACAATTATGAAATTAATGCACTTATTAAGAAAGTCTCCGATGTCCAAGAAGAGACTAATATTTTGCAAGAATCTATGGAAGAAGAAATTGATGAAACTGTGAGCTCATTGGATGAAAAAGATGATGAGGAGAGCGAAGAACAAAAGGAGGAAGAGTGGATTGATCACCCATGCCCACCTTCTAATGAGTGTAACTCTTCAACTCATACATTGTTTAATTCCCCTTCGTGCTTACCGAAGGATGATTGCTATGATGACTGTTATGATCCCTATGATTCTTTTGAAATATCCCTTTTTGATGATACTTGCTATGCTTGTGGCCAAGATGCCAATATGAATGATGCTTATGGAGATGAACTTGCTATAGTTCCTTATGTTAAACATGAAATTGTTGCTATTGCACCCACGCATGATAGTCCTATTATCTTTTTGAATTCTCCAAACTACACTATATCGGAGAAGTTTGCCCTTATTAAGGATTATATTGATGGGTTGCCTTTTACCATTGCACATGATGATTTTGATAGATATAATATGCATGTGCTTGCTGCTCCTACCTGCAATTATTATGAGAGAGGAACTATATCTCCACCTCTCTATGTTTCTAACATGATAAAATTGCATGAAACTGTTTATACTATGCATTGGCCTTTACTAGGTGTGCATGAATTGTTCTTTTATGACATGCCGATGCATAGGAAGAGAGTTAGACTTCGTCATTACATGATATATGTTACTTTGTGCTCACTACTAAATTACAAATCATTGCTAATTAAAATTGGCTTTGATATACCTTGGGATCTGGGTGGATTCATTACTTGAGCACTATATGCCTAGCTTAATGGCTTTAAAGAAAGCGCTGCCAGGGAGACAACCCAGAAGTTTTAGAGAGTCATTTATTTCTGTTGAGTGCTTTCACATAGTTTAAAAACAACAAAAATAAAGAGGGGAACCCAAAACTTTTTCAAAAAGGAAAGCGAAAGTGAGAAAGACAAGCATTGTTGAAGTGGGAGCTAGCCTTGAACTTTGTTCATGCTCACGGCAACTTTGTGAATCTTGATTACAGAAACTTTTCAACAAAAATAATTATCCCCTTGTACAATTCCATTGTATTATAAAAATAATGTGCCAAGGTTTGCCTTTATGATGTTTACGATGCTTGTTGGTTTGTATGGTGCAGGACAGAAACTTCGGCTGTAGTGCGCGATTTTACATTTTTAGCTGGAACGTCAAATGGTTCTGATTCTTTTTGCAATGTATTTCTGTACAAATTGTTTATTTTTCCTAATTTGGGCAGAAGGTTTAAAGTATCAGAAGTATGGTGAATGTTCAGATTGCTACAGACTGTTCTGTTTTAGACAGATTCTGTTTTTGATGCATAGTTTGCTTGTTTTGATGAAACTATCAATTTATATCAGTGGATTAAGCAATGAAGAAGTTATATTACAGTAGACACAATGCAAAAACAAAATATGAATTGGTTTGCAACAGTACTTAGAGTAGTGATTTGCTTTACTATACTAACGGATCTTACCGAGTTTTCTGTTGAAGTTTTGTGTGGATGAAGTGTTCGATGATTGAGAAGGTTTCGATGTGAGAAGAAGGAAGAGAGGCAAGAGCTCAAGCTTGGGGATGCCCGAGGAACCCCAAGTAAATATTCAAGGAGACTCAAGCGTCTAAGCTTGGGGATGCTGGGGAGGCATCCCCTCTTTCTTCAACAAGTATCGGTATGTTTTCGGATTCGTTTCGTTCATGCGATATGTGCAAGTCTTGGAGCATCTTTTGCATTTAGTTTTTTATTTTTATGCACCATGCTGGTATGAGATGGTCCTTGGTTTATTTATATAATGCTCATTGCACTTCACTTATATCTTTTGAGTATGGCTTTATAGAATTCTTCATATGCTTCACTTATATCATTTGAAGTTTGGATTGCCTGTTTCTCTTCACTTAGACAACCGCCATTTGTAGAATGCTCTTTTGCTTCACTTATATTTGTTAGAGCACGAGCACATCTTTTGTAGAAAGAATTAAACTCTCTTGCTTCACTTATATCTATTTAGAGAGATGATAGGAATTGGTCATTCACATGGTTAGTCATAAAATCCTACATAAAACTTGTAGATCACTGAATATGATATGTTTGATTCCTTGCAATAGTTTTGCGATTTAAAGATGGTGATATTAGGGTCATGCTAGTGGGTAGTTGTGGATTGTAGAAATACTTGTGTTGAAGTTTGTGATTCCCGTAGCATGCACGTATGGTGAATCGTTATGTGATGAAGTCGGAGCATGATTTATTTATTGATTGTCTTCCTTATGAGTGGCGGTCGGGGACGAGCGATGGTCTTTTCCTACCAATCTATCCCCCTAGGAGCATGCGCGTAGTACTTCATTTCGATGACTAATAGTTTTTTGCAATAAGTATGTGAATTCTTTATGACTAATGGTGATTCCATGGATTATACACACTCTCACCCTTCCACCATTGCTAGCCTCTCTAGTACCGCGCAACTTTCGCCGGTACCTTAAACCCACCATATACCTTCCTCAAAACAGCCACCATACCTACCTATCATGGCATTTCCATAGCCATTCCGAGATATATTGCCATGCAACTTCCATCATCATCATATACATGACTTGAGCATTCATTGTCATATTGCTTTGCATGATCGTAAGATAGCTAGCATGATGTTTTCATGGCTTGTCCATTTTTTGATGTCATTGCTATGCTAAATCATTGCACATCCCGGTACACCGCCGGAGGCATTCATATAGAGTCATATCTTTGTTCTAGATATCGAGTTGTAATATTGAGTTGTAAGTAAATAAAAGTGTGATGATCATCATTATTAGAACATTGCCCCAGTGAGGAAAGGATGATGGAGACTATGATTCCCCCACAAGTCGGGATGAGACTCTGGACGAAAAAAAGAGAGGCCAAAAAAAAGAGAAAAGGCCCAAATAAAAAAATGAGAGAAAAAGAGAGAAGGGACAATGTTACTATCCTTTTACCACACTTGTGCTTCAAAGTAGCACCATGTTCTTCATATAGAGAGTCTCTTGAGTTATCACTTTCATATACTAGTGGGAATTTTCATTATAGAACTTGCCTTGTATATTCCGATGATGGGCTTCCTCAAACGCCCGAGGTCTTCATGAGCAAGCAAGTTGGATTCAGACCCACTTAGTTTTCAGTCCGAGCTTTCATACACTTATAGCTCTTAGTGCATCCATTGCATGGCAATCCCTACTCACTCACATTGGTATCTATTGACGGGCATCTCCATAGCACGTTGATACGCCTAGTTGATGTGATACTATCTTCTCCTTTTTGTCTTCTCCACCATCATATTCTATTCCACCTATAGTGCTATGTCCATGGCTCACGCTCATGTATTGCGTGAAAGTTGAAAAGGTTTGAGAACGTCAAAAGTATGAAACAATTTCTTGGCTTGTCATCGGGGTTGTGCATGACGTGAGTATTTTGTGTGGTGAAGATGGAGCATAGCTAGACTATATGATTTTGTAGGGATAACTTTCCTTGGCCATGTTATTTTGAAAATACGTGATTGCTTTATTAGTATGCTTGAAGTATTATTGTCTTAATGTCAAAGGATAGACTATTGCTTTGAATCACTCGTGTCTTAATATTCATGCCATGATTAGACATATGATCAAGATTATGCTAGGTAGCATTCCACGTCAAAAATTATCTTTTTTATCATTTACCTACTTGAGGACGAGCAGGAATTAAGCTTGGGGACGCTGATACATCTCTGTCGTATCTATAATTTTTGATTGTTCCATGCCAATATTATTCAACTTTCATATACTTTTTGGCAACTTTTTATATTATTTTTGGGACTAACATATTGATCCAGTGCCCAGTGCCAATTCCTGTCTGTTGCATGTTTTTGGTTTCGCAGAATATCCATATCAAACAGATTCCAAACGGGATAAAAACAAACAGAGCTTATTTTTGGAAAATATGGAAAATTCGGAAGGAAAATCAACGCGAACTAGTGTCCGAGGTGGTCACAAGGCAGGGCCCCCCCCCTAGGGTGCGCCCCCTACCCTCGTGAGCCCACCGAAAGGCGGTTGAGGCTCTTCTTTTGCCGCAAGAAAGCTAATATTCAGAAAAAAATCACGGCAAAGGTTTCAGGCCAATCGGAGTTACGGATCTCCATATATATACGAAACGGTGAAACAGAGCCAGAACAGAACGCAGAACCAGAGAGAAACAGAGAGATAGATCTAATCTCGGAGGGGCTCTCACCCCTCCCATGCCATGGAGGCCAAGGACCAGAGGGGAAACCCTTCTCCCATCTAGGGAGGAGGTCAAGGAAGAAGAAGATGAAGGGGCCCCCTCTCCCCTTCTCTTCCGGTGGCGTCGGAACGCTGCTGTGGCCATCATCATCATCACCGCGATCTACACCAACACCTCCGCCATCTTCACCAACATCTCCATCACCTTCCCCCCTCTATCTACAGTGGTCCACTCTCCCGCAACCCGTTGTACCCTCTACTTGAACATGGTGCTTTATGCTTCATATTATTATCCAATGATGTGTTGCCATCCTATGATGTCTGAGTAGATTTTCGTTGTCCTATCGGTGGTTGATGAATTGCTATGATTGATTTAATTTGATTGTGGTTATGTTGCTGTCCTTTGGTGCCCATCATATGATTGCGCGCGTGGATCACACCCTAGGGTTAGTTGTATGTTGATAGGACTATGTATTGGAGGGCAAGAGTGACAGAAGCTTCAACCTAGCATAGAAATTGATGCATACGAGATTGAAGGGGGACCAATATATCTTAATGCTATGGTTGGCTTTTACCTTAATGAACATTAGTAGTTGCGGATGCTTGCTAATAGTTCCAATCATAAGTGCATAGAATTCCAAGTAAGGGATGACATGCTAGCAGTGGCCTCTCCCATATAATACTTGCTATCGGTCTAGTAAAGTAGTCAATTGCTTAGGGGAAATTTCGCAACTCCTTCCACCACTTTTCCAAACTCGCTATATTTACTTTATTGTTTATTTATCTAAATAGGCCATACTTTTTATTTACGTACTCTTTATTATCTTGCAAACCTATCCAACAACACCTACAAAGTACTTCTAGTTTCATACTTGTTCTAGGTAAAGCGAACGTCAAGCTTGCGTAGAGTTGTATCGGTGGTCGATAGAACTTGAGGGAATATTTGTTCTACCTTTAGCTCCTCGTTGGGTTCGACACTCTTACTTATCGAAAACTATTGCGATCCCCTATACTTGTGGGTTATCACTCAGCTCTCCCTCGGCCTCCGCCAATTTCTGCTTCAGTCCGGAGACTTCGACAGTATGCGAGGCCGCGGCCAGCAATGACGCCTGTATTTAAGAAAATTTTAGTTAGTTTCCTATCATAGGAGATTGATCCTTTGTCCGGTTTTTTCTTTCCGAATACCGGACAGTGTCTCAGGGGATGCTGTCTACATTGGCATTCTCTCCTTTTGGCGTCACTTACCTCAAAACCTGTCAGCGAGTTGCCGCAGGCCTCGGTTAGTCCGCTCTTGGTGGACTGAACCCTTTCAATCACCGTGCACATAAGGACACGGTGCTCATCCATAATGGAAGCGCCTCGCAACGCTTCCAGCAAATTATCCGGTGCCCCTGGTTGGACAGCGGCCACCGACGGAATAGGCATCCCCCCTTCTTTTGAAGGAGGCTGCATGCTGGATTTCAAAGCCACCTCGTTCTCCGGAATTGAGTCCGGTTGAGGTCCAAATTGTATATGGCCCTCCCCGCTAGTCTCAGGGGGGATTGATTCCCCTTGGTGTCCGGCGACGGGGGTTTCGCCTTCGGGCACCTCCTGAGCCTCTCCTCCGTCGGGAACAGTCCTTCGGGACAGCACCTCCGCATCATCCCTGGTCTCGGGGGAGTGTGCGGCTGGCGGGGAGTCGCTGGCCATCGCCTTGGAATCCAGCGAGCCTCCTGACGAGGATCGCGGAGGGCTGTTGTGGGCTGGACTACAATAACATAACCAATCGTCTCAATACAGTGAGGAGGGGAAACTTCATGGGCGGATAATGTATTAGTACTTATGATGCGGCCCAAGGCTTAGCGCGGGGGCGTCTCTCCGGACTGTCATCGATGTCCCATGCGGAGTTATCCGCGAGGGAGCCCTTCCCCCTTTTGGGTGCCTCCGCCTCTAGAGTTGCAGAGGCCGCCCTCTTCTTCCTCCCCCCATCAGGGGGAGAGTCTCTCTCCTCCTCCACCTCATCCGCATCGTCTTCGGTGGCGGGGGAATGGGCCTTGTCTTCGGACGTCGCATCCGAGGTACCCTTGCGACGGGGGCCGCTCGGGACCCCCTAGGACTTTTCTGTGTCCTTCTTCTCTGGTGCCTTATAAGGCGCCAGCTCCAGCATCTTTGCTAAGCACGGGATGACTGGCTCCTCGGGCAAGGGATCCGGACACCGGATCTGCTTCGCCTTCTTCATCCAGTACTGAAAAAGCAATGATAATGAAAGCTTAGATATCATCCTTGAAACAAGCAAGTAAGGGATGTGTTGAAAACAACATACCTCATCGGGGAGGTGGTTTATGTCGTGACCCCGGTCCGAGTCAGTGGCCGACGGTATCTCGTTGCCCTTGAAAAGCAACTTCCAGGCATCTCCATGAGTCGTTTCGAACAGCCTCACCAGGGTATGGTGTTTCTTTGGGTTGAAATCCCATAGAGGACGGCTTCGGCTCTGGCAGGGAAGGATTCAGCGCACCAACATCACTTGGATTATGTCGACAAGCTTGATGTCCCTATCGATCATACTTTGGATACGCGTTTGCAGCGCAATCAGCTCATGCGACAAACACCAGTTTGGGCTCTTCTTGACCCAGGATGAGAGTCGCACGGGGGCGTCGGAGTTGAATTCAGCAGCCGTGGCCCAGGTGGCATCGCAGGGTTCGATGATGTAGAACCATAGCTTCTGCCATTCCTTGACAGATTCCACGAATGTGCCTTTTGGCCAAGGTACATTGGTGAGATTGCTCACCATGGCGCCCCCGCACTCTGCATGTTGTCCGTCCAACACCTTGGGCTTCACGTTGAAGGTTTTGAGCCACATCCCGAAGTAGGGGTGGATGCGGAGGAAGGCTTCGCACACAACGATGAACACCAAGATATTGAGGAAGGAGTTCGGGGATAGATCGTGGAAGTCTATCCCATAGTAGAACATGAAGGAAATATGCCCTAGAGGCAATAATAAAGTTATTATTTATTTCCTTATATCATGATAAATGTTTATTATTCATGCTAGAATTGTATTAACCGGAAACATAATACATGTGTGAATACATAGACAAACGGAGTGTCACTAGTATGCCTCTACTTGACTAGCTCGTTAATCAAAGATGATTATGTTTCCTAACCATGAACAAAGAGTTGTTATTTGATTAACGGGATCACATCATTAGGTGAATGATCTGATTGACATGACCCATTCCATTAGCTTAGCACCCGATCGTTTAGTATGTTGCTATTGCTTTCTTCATAACTTATACATGTTCCTATGACTATGAGATTATGCAACTCCCGTTTTCCGGAGGAACACTTTGTGTGCTACCAAACGTCACAACGTAAATGGGTGATTATAAAGGTACTCTACAGGTGTCTCCAAAGGTACATGTTGGGTTGGCGTATTTCGAGATTAGGATTTGTCACTTCGATTGTCGGAGAGGTATCTCTGGGCCCTCTCGGTAATGCACATCACATAAGCCTTGCAATCATTGCAACTAATGAGTTAGTTGTGAGATGATGTATTACGGAATGAGTAAAGAGACTTGCCGGTAACGATATTGAACTAGGTATTGAGATACCGACGATCGAATCTCGGGCAAGTAACATACCAATGACAAAGGGAACAACATATGTTGTTATGCGGTGTGACCGATAAAGATCTTCGTAGAATATGTAGGAGCCAATATGAGCATCCAGGTTCCGCTATTGGTTATTGACCGGAGACGGGTCTCGGTCATGTCTACATTGTTCTCGAACCCGTAGGGTCCGCACGCTTAAGGTTTCGCTGACAGTTATATTATGAGTTTATGAGTTTTGATGTACCGAAGTTAGTTCGGAGTCCTAGATGTGATCAAGGACCTGAAGAGGAGTCTCAAAATGGTCGAGACATAAAGATTGATATATTGGACGACTATATTCGGACACCGGAAGTGTTCCGGGTGATTTCGGAGAAAACCGGAGAGCCGGAGGGTTACCGGAAACCCCCCGGGAGAAGTAATGGGCCATATGGGCCTTAGTGGAGATAGAGAGGGGCAGCCAAAGGTGGGCCGCGCGCCTCCTCCCCCTGGTCCGAATTGGACTAGGAGAGGGGGGGCGGTGCCCCCCTTTCCTTCTCCCTCCCCACTTCTTTCCCCCACCTAGTAGGAGTCCTACTCCTACTAGGAGGAGGACTCCTCCTTGGCGTGCCATAGAGGCCGGCCGGCCTCCTCCCCTTGATCCTTTATATACGGGGGCAGGGGGCACCCCTAGACACACAAGTTGATCCACGTGATCATATTCTCAACCGTGTGCGGTGCCCCCTTCCACCATAATCCTCGATAATATTGTAGCGGTGCTTAGGCGAAGCCCTGCGACGATAGTACATCAAGATCGTCACCATGC
Organism: Triticum aestivum; assembly: GCF_018294505.1. NCBI lineage: Eukaryota > Viridiplantae > Streptophyta > Magnoliopsida > Poales > Poaceae > Triticum > Triticum aestivum. The sequence continues at coordinate 421,385,463 of NC_057794.1, read as the reverse complement.
CGTCGTGCTGACGGAACTCTTCCCCGACACTTTGCTGGATCGGAGTCCGGGGATCGTCATCGAGCTGAACGTGTGCTAAAACTCGGAGGTGCCGTAGTTTCGGTGCTTGATCGGTCGGGCCGTGAAGACGTACGACTACATCAACCGGGTTGTGCTAACGCTTCCGCTGTCGGTCTACAAGGGTACGTAGATCACACTCTCCCCTCTCGTTGTTATGCATCACCATGATCTTGCGTGTGCGTAGGAAATTTTTTGAAATTACTACGTTCCCCAACAGTGGCATCCGAGCCTAGGTTTGATATGTTGATGTTATATGCACGAGTAGAACACAAGTGAGTTGTGGGCGATATAAGTCATACTGCTTACCAGCATGTCATACTTTGGTTCGGCGGTATTGTTGGATGAAGCGGCCCGGGCCGACATTACGCGTACGCTTACGCGAGACCGGTTCTCCCGACGTGCTTTGCACATAGGTGGCTTGCGGGTGACAGTTTCTCCAACTTTAGTTGAACCGAGTGTGGCTACGCCCGGTCCTTGTGAAGGTTAAAACAGCACCAACTTGACAAACTATCGTTGTGGTTTTGATGCGTAGGTAAGATTGGTTCTTGCTTAAGCCCGTAGCAGCCACGTAAAACTTGCAACAACAAAGTAGAGGACGTCTAACTTGTTTTTGCAGGGCATGTTGTGATGTGATATGGTCAAGACATGATGCTAAATTTTATTGTATGAGATGATCATGTTTTGTAACCGAGTTATCGGCAACTGGCAGGAGCCATATGGTTGTCGCTTTATTGTATGCAATGCAATCGCGTTGTAATGCTTTACTTTATCACTAAGCGGTAGCGATAGTCGTGGAAGCATAAGATTGGCGAGACGACAACGATGCTACGATGGGGATCAAGGTGTCGCGCCGGTGACGATGGTGATCACGACTGTGCTTCGAAGATGGAGATCACAAGCACAAGATGATGATGGCCATATCATATCACCTATATTGATTGCATGTGATGTTTATCTTTTATGCATCTTATCTTGCTTTGATTAACAGTAGCATTATAAGATAATCTCTCACTAATTATCAAGAAGTGTTCTCCCTGAGTATGCACCATTGCGAAAGTTCTTCGTGCTGAGACACCACGTGATGATCGGGTGTGATAGGCTCTACGTTCAAATACAACGGGTGAAAAATAGTTTCACACGCAGAATACTCAGGTTATACTTGACGAGCCAAGCATATACAGATATGGCCTCGGAACACGGAGACCGAAAGGTCGAGCATGAATCATACAGTAGATATGATCAACATAGTGATGTTCACCAATGAAACTACTCCATCTCACGTGATGATCGGACATGGTTTAGTTGATTTGGATCACGTAATCACTTAGAGGATTAGAGGGATGTCTATCTAAGTGGGAATTCTTTAAGTAAATTAATTGAACCTAAATTTATCATGAAACTTAGTACCTGATAGTATCTTGCTTGTTTATGCTTGATTGTAGATAGATGGCTCGTGTTGTTGTTCCGTTGAATTTTAATGCATTCCTTGAGAAAGCAAAGTTGAAAGATGATGGTAGCAATTACACGGACTGGGTCCGTAACTTGAGGATTATCCTCATTGCTGCACAGAAGAATTACGTCCTGGAAGCACCGCTGTGTGCCAGGTCTGCTGCTGGAGCAACACCAGATGTTATGAACGTCTGGCAGAGCAAAGCTGATGACTACTCGATAGTTCAGTGTGCCATGCTTTACGGCTTAGAATCGGGACTTCAATGACGTTTTGAACGTCATGGAGCATATGAGATGTTCCAGGAGTTGAAGTTAATATTTCAAGCAAATGCCCGGATTGAGAGATATGAAATCTCCAATAAGTTCTATAGCTGCAAGATGGAGGAGAACAGTTCTGTCAGTGAGCATATACTCAAAATGTCTGGGTATAATAATCACTTGATTCAATTGGGAGTTAATCTTCCAGATGATTGCGTCATTGAAAGAATTCTCCAATCACTGCCACCAAGCTACAAGAGCTTCGTGATGAACTGTAATATGCAAGGGATGAATAAGACTATTCCCCAGCTCTTCGCAATGCTGAAAGTTGCGGAGGTAGAAATCAAGAAGGAGCATCAAGTGTTGATGGTCAACAAGACCACTAGTTTCAAGAAAAAGGGAAAAGGGAAGAAGAAGGGGAACTTCAAAAAGAACAGCAAGCAAGTTGCTACTCAAGAGAAGAAACCCAAACCTGGACCTAAGCCTGAAACTGAGTGCTTCTACTGCAAGCAGACTGGTCACTGGAAGCGGAACTGCCCCAAGTATTTGGCGGATAAGAAGGATGGCAAGGTGAACAAAGGTATATGTGATATACATGTTATTGATGTGTACCTCACTAATGCTCGCAGTAGCACCTGGGTATTTGATACTGGTTCTGTTGCTAATATTTGCAACTCGAAACAGGGACTACGGATTAAGCGAAGATTGGCTAAGGACAAGGTGACGATGCGCGTGGGAAACGGTTCCAAAGTCGATGTGATCGCAGTCGGCACGCTACCTCTACATCTACCTTCAGGATTAATATTAGACCTAAATAATTGTTATTTGGTGCTAGCGTTAAGCATGAACATTATATCTGGATCTTGTTTGATTCGAGACGGTTATTCATTTAAATCTGAGAATAATGGTTGTTCTATTGATATGAGTTATATCTTTTATGGTCATGCACCCTTAAAGAGTGGTATGTTTTATTGAATCTCGATAGTAGTGACACACATATTCATAGTGTTGAAGCCAAAAGATGCAGAGTTGATAATGATAGTGCAACTTATTTGTGGCACTGCCGTTTGGGTCATATCGGTATAAAGCGCATGAAGAAACTCCATACTGATGGGCTTTTGGAACCACTTGATTATGAATCACTTGGTACTTGCGCACCGTGCCTTATGGGTAAGATGACAAAAACACCGTTCTCCGGTACTATGGAGAGAGCAACAGATTTGTTGGAAATCATACATACAGATGTATGTGGTCCGATGAACGTTGAGGCTCATGGCGGATATCGTTATTTTCTCACCTTCACAGATGACTTAAGCAGATATGGGTATATCTACTTAATGAGCCACAAGTCTGAAACATTTGAAAAGTTCAAAGAATTTCAAAGTGAAGTTGAAAATCATCGTAACAAGAAAATAAAATTCCTACGATCTGATCGTGGAGGAGAATATTTGAGTTACGAGTTTGGTGTACATTTGAAAAATTGTGGAATAGTTTTGCAACTCACGCCACCCGGAACACCACAGCGTAATGGTGTGTCTGAACATCGTAATCGTACTTTACTAGATATGGTGCGATCTATGATGTCTCTTACTGATTTACCGCTATTGTTTTGGGGATACGCTCTAGAGACGGCCGCATTCACGTTAAATAGGGCACCATCAAAATCCGTTGAGACGATTCCTTATGAACTGTGGTTTGGCAAGAAACCAAAGTTGTCGTTTCTGAAAGTTTGGGGCTGCGATGCTTATGTGAAAAAGCTTCAACCTGATAAGCTCGAACCCAAATCGGAGAAATGTGTCTTCATAGGATATCCAAAGGAAACTATTGGATACACCTTCTATCACAGATCTGAAGGCAAGACTTTTGTTGCTAAATTCAGAAACTTTCTAGAAAAGGAGTTTCTCTCGAAAGAAGTGAGTGGGAGGAAAGTAGAACTTGACGAGGTAACTGTACCTACTCCCTTATTGGAAAGTAGTACATCACAAAAACCTGTTTCTGTGACACCTACACCAGTTAGTGAGGAAGCTAATGATGATGATCATGAAACTTCAGAACAAGATACTACTGAACCTCGTAGATCAACCAGAGTGAGATCCGCGCCAGAGTGGTACGGTAATCCTGTTCTAGAAGTCATGCTACTAGATCATGATGAACCTACGAACTATGAAGAAGCGATGGTGAGCCCAGATTCCGCAAAATGGCTTGAAGCCATGAAATCTGAGATGGGATCCATGTATGAGAACAAAGTATGGACTTTGGTTGACTTGCTCGATGATCGGCAAGGAATTGAGAATAAATGGATCTTCAAGAAGAAGACTGACACTGACGGTAATATTACTGTCTACAAAGCTCGACTTGTCGCAAAAGGTTTTCGGCAAGTTCAGGGATTGACTACGATCAGACCTTCTCACCCATAGCGATGCTTAAGTCTGTCCGAATCATGTTAGCAATTGCCGCATTTTATGATTATGAAATTTGGCAGATGGATGTCAAAACTGCATTCCTGAATGGATTTTTGGAAGAAGAGTTGTATATGATGCAACCAGAAGGTTTTGTCGATCCAAAGGGATCTAACAAAGTGTGCAAGCTCCAGCGATCCATTTATGGACTGGTGCAAGCCTCTCGGAGTTGGAATAAACGCTTTGATAGTGTGATCAAAGCATTTGGTTTTATACAGACTTTTGGAGAAGCCTGTATTTACAAGAAAGTGAGTGGGAGCTCTGTAGCATTTCTGATATTATATGTGGATGACATATTACTAATTGGAAATGATATAGAATTTCTGGATAGCATAAAGGGATACTTGAATAAGAGTTTTTCAATGAAAGACTTCGGTGAAGCTGCTTACATATTAGGCATTAAGATCTATAGAGATAGATCAAGACGCTTAATTGGACTTTCACAAAGCACATACCTTGACAAAGTTTTGAAGAAGTTCAAAATGGATCAAGCAAAGAAAGGGTTCTTGCCTGTGTTACAAGGTGTGAAGTTGAGTAAGACTCAATGCCCGACCACTGCAGAAGATAGAGAGAAAATGAAAGATGTTCCCTATGCTTCAGCCATAGGCTCTATCATGTATGCAATGCTGTGTACCAGACCTGATGTGTGCCTTGCTATAAGTCTAGCAGGGAGGTACCAAAGTGATCCAGGAGTGGATCACTGGACAGTGGTCAAGAACATCCTGAAATACCTGAAAAGGACTAAGGATATGTTTCTCATATATGGAGGTGACAAAGAGCTCATCGTAAAAGGTTACGTTGATGCAAGATTTGACATTGATCTAGACAATTCTAAATCGCAAACCGGATACGTGTTTACATTAAACGGTGGAGCTGTCAGTTGGTGCAGTTCTAAACAAAGCGTTGTGGCGGGATCTACATGTGAAGCGGAGTACATAGCTGCTTCGGAAGCAGCAAATGAAGGAGTCTGGATAAAGGAGTTCATATCCGATCTAGGTGTCATACCTAGTGCATCGGGTCCAATGAAAATCTTTTGTGACAATACTGGTGCAATTGCCTTGGCAAAGGAATCCAGATTTCACAAGAGAACCAAGCACATCAAGAGACGCTTCAACTTCATCTGGGATCTAGTCCAGGTGGGAGACATAGAGATTTGCAAGATACATACGGATCTGAATGTTGCAGACCCGTTGACTAAGCCTCTTCCACGAGCAAAACATGATCAGCACCAAGGCTCCATGGGTGTTAGAATCATTACTGTGTAATCTAGATTATTGACTCTAGTGCAAGTGGGAGACTGAAGGAAATATGCCCTAGAGGCAATAATAAAGTTATTATTTATTTCCTTATATCATGATAAATGTTTATTATTCATGCTAGAATTGTATTAACCGGAAACATAATACATGTGTGAATACATAGACAAACGGAGTGTCACTAGTATGCCTCTACTTGACTAGCTCGTTAATCAAAGATGGTTATGTTTCCTAACCATGAACAAAGAGTTGTTATTTGATTAACGGGATCACATCATTAGGTGAATGATCTGATTGACATGACCCATTCCATTAGCTTAGCACCCGATCGTTTAGTATGTTGCTATTGCTTTCTTCATAACGTATACATGTTCCTATGACTATGAGATTATGCAACTCCCGTTTGCCGGAGGAACACTTTGTGTGCTACCAAACGTCACAACGTAAATGGGTGATTATAAAGGTACTCTACAGGTGTCTCCAAAGGTACATGTTGGGTTGGCGTATTTCGAGATTAGGATTTGTCACTCCGATTGTCGAAGAGGTATCTCTAGGCCCTCTTGGTAATGCACATCACATAAGCCTTGCAATCATTGCAACTAATGAGTTAGTTGCGAGATGATGTATTACGGAACGAGTAAAGAGACTTGCCGGTAACGAGATTGAACTAGGTATTGAGATACCGACAATCGAATCTCGGGCAAGTAACATACCGATGACAAAGGGAACAACATATGTTGTTATGCGGTCTGACCGATAAAGATCTTCGTAGAATATGTAGGAGCCAATATGAGCATCCAAGTTCCGCTATTGGTTATTGACTGGAGACGTGTCTCGGTCATGTCTACATTGTTCTCGAACCCATAGGGTCCGCACGCTTAAGGTTTCGATGACAGTTATATTATGAGTTTATGAGTTTTGATGTACCGAAGTTAGTTCGGAGTCCCGGATGTGATCACGGACATGACGAGGAGTCTCGAAATGGTCGAGACATAAAGATTGATATATTGGACGGCTATATTCGGACACCGGAAGTGTTCCGGGTGATTTCGAAGAAAACCGGAGAGCCGGAGGGTTACCGGAAACCCCCCGGGAGAAGTAATGGGCCATATGGGCCTTAGTGGAGAGAGAGAGAGAGGGGCAGCCAAAGGTGGGCCGCGCGCCTCCTCCCCCTGGTCCGAATTGGACTAGGAGAGGGGGGGCGGCACCCCCCTTTCCTTCTCCCTCCCCACTTCTTTCCCCCTCCTAGTAGGAGTCCTACTCCTACTAGGAGGAGGACTCCTCCTTGGCGCGCCATAGAGGCCGGCCGGCCTCCTCCCCTTGATCCTTTATATACGGGGGCAGGGGGCACCCCTAGACACACAAGTTGATCCACGTGATCATATTCTCAGCCGTGTGCGGTGCCCCCTTCCACCATAATCCTCGATAATATTGTAGCGGTGCTTAGACGAAGCCCTGCGACGATAGTACATCAAGATCGTCACCACGCCGTCGTGCTGACGGAACTCTTCCCCGACACTTTGCTGGATCGGAGTCCGGGGATCGTCATCGATCTGAACGTGTGCTAAAACTCGAAGGTGCCGTAGTTTTGGTGCTTGATCGGTCGGGCCGTGAAGACGTACGACTACATCAACCGCGTTGTGCTAATGCTTCCGCTGTCGGTCTACAAGGGTACGTAGATCACACTCTCCCCTCTCGTTGTTATGCATCACCATGATCTTGCATGTGCGTAGGAAAATTTTGGAAACTACTACGTTCCCCAACAGAACATTATCCCGCGGACGAAGGGGTGGAGTGGAAACCCTAGCCCGTGGAGGAAATGAGGGATGAACACTACCCTCTCGTTGGGCTTCGGTGTGGGGATGATTTGTCCCTGGGCTGGAAGACGGTGGGCGATTTCCTTCTCCATGTACCCGGCCGCCCGAACCTCAGCGATGTCCTCCTCCTTAACAGAGGAGGCCATCCATTCGCCTTGACCTCCGGATCCGGACATGGTTGAGTGCTTTATCGAGACAGGGAAATGAGAACTTGGGCGTTGGAGCTCAAGAACGGAGAGGCAGGAAGAAAGCATGGGAGAAAGGGGAATCTTATCTCCTTATAAGGGCGGTGAATATCGAATGCCCCCCATTCGCCATAAAATTCGCCTGCTCCCAAGGGTTGTGTAAACGGCATGGTTGGGATACCCACGCTCGTGTTGATGAGATTCCTGTAATAAGGGGACACGATCTCTGCTTTGACAAGACGTGCCAATGACAACCGCATCTCGAAACGTGGGGCGAAAAACGGTTCAAAATTATGACCGGACAGGTGTGACGTCACATTACCAAAGTTGTCAGCAGATTGGACTCGTGTGTTATTATATTCTCTCTGTGGTTGTGTGCGGTGTGTGTTACAGGTCCGGACACGATCAATTCGTCTGGAGACTATTCGGGAGTTCGAAAGGAGGAACTCGCCTTGCAATGCCAAAGATAGCACTACGCACTCGATACCTTGTCATTGAAGCCAGGTTCAGGGGCTACTGAGGGAGTCCTGGACTAAGGGGTCCTCGAGCGTCCGGCCTGTTATCTATGGACCGGACTGATGGGCTGTGAAGATATAAAGACCGAAGACTGTACCCGTGTTTGGATCGGACTCTCCTTGGCGTGGAAGGCAAGCCTGGTGAACAACTATGGAGATTCCATCTTATGTAACCGACTCTATGTAACCCTAGATCCCCAAGTGTCTATATAAACCGGAGGGTGTAGTCCGGAAAGGATATACTCAATACTGTAGTCATACAGGCTAGACTTCTAAGGTTTAGCCATTACGATCTCATGGTAGATCAACTCTTGTAATACTCATACTCATCAAGATCAATCAAGCAGGAAGTAGGGTATTACCTCCAAAAAGAGGGCCCGAACCTGGGTAAACATCGTGTCCCCTGTCTCCTGTTACCATCAACCTTAGACGCATAGTTCGGGACCCCCTACTCGAGATCCGCCTGTTTTGACACCAACAGCCGTGTACCCGCAGATGCATGTGTAACTTACTAATCATCGCACATGAGTACTCGCAGACGCATCATGTGCGATACTCCTAGCCACCGCAAGCAACTAGTTTGCATTTTTCAAAGTTTTTTGTACACATAGAATCGCACACGAACTAACTGTATTAACCGTCTGTGTTGTAAATTCTCATCGCAAACAGTTCACCTGAGTCGGCTGTTTGCCACTTATCACACACATCTTGTTAAGTTGAACTGTTTCTGTTGCGTTCGCTAATCGAAAACAGTTCGTCCAAGTGAACCGTATGCCCTATATCACACACACCTTGATGTGGCTAACCGTTTATGTTGCACTCCCTAATAGAAAAAGGTTCATCGGAATGAACTGTATGTCGTATATTGCACACACATTGATATGGCTGCCCGTTTTTGTTGTTCTTCCTCATCGCAAACAGTTCGAACGGGTTAATTGTGTGGCCTGAATCGCACACGCAACTAAAATCTGAACAGTGTTTGATGCATCCTCCATCGCAAACGTTTTGCACCTTTTTTGATGGTTTTCATACACCATCGTTTGCGATTACTGCATCGCACACAGTTTCTTGAAGGGTCTCTGATCATAGTGTCGCGTTAGCAGCATCCTGCAGTAGTGTCGATGAGTCTATTAGACACTTTGGTCTTATGGCTAACATTCGCAGCTACATGGCTGGAGGAAAGGAATGGGTTCTTGATAGTGGATGTACCGATCACATGACCAGAGACAAGGATATGTTTCGTGAGCTTGCTGAAAACGACAGCCCTCGAAAGTATGTCACTTTTGGTGATAACTCAAAGGGTAAGGTGGTTGGCCTTGGTAAGGTGGCCATCTCACATGACAGCTCCATCCAAAATGTTATGCTCGTTGAATCTCTTGGCTACAATTTACTTTCCGTATCTAGACTAGCCAATTTTGATTTCAACGTCCTATTTACTGAAGTAGATTGCCAAGTGTTTCGAAGATATAATCATAATATGGTCTTTACCGGTATACGTAGAGGTGATCTATACATTGTTGATTTCACTAAAAAGGCTCAACCTAGAACTTGCTTAATTGCTAAAGCTTCTAAAGGTTGGTTGTGGCATAGAAGGTTAGGTCACATGGGCATGCGAAATCTTGATAAGCTTATTAAAGGTGATCATATCCTTGGAGTTAAAGCTATTATGGGCTTGTTTGAGACCGCTCCGCTTCACAAAAATCAGTTTTGTTTCACTAAATTCACTTTGGAGTAGTTTCATCCAGAAGTTGTAGCACTACCCAAGAGAATGTTTGGCTTCCATCTAGCTTCAGCTTCAAGAATGGAAAATTTGGTGAAAATGATCTATTTGATTGGTTGAGGGGGGAGAAACGAAGGGGTATCCACTTACTGGTGGCAGTGGTGGGTAATTTCCACCCAACTCCAGCTTCTAGAGTTTTTTGGAGCACCCCCTGAAGAGCTTCATAAAAAATTAGGAGTTGTATCCCAGATTCTAGTTTTTTTGTGAAACGGCACATCATGGAGTTATCCCGTTTGGCTTTTGTTTTCTAGAGCGGAGCTGAATTTTAAAGAGTGGAGCAGTCCCCAACAGGCTCTATATTTGACAAGGATAGACTTTGTAGTGCTTGTCAAGCAGGAAAATAGGTTGGAGGAAGTCATCCCGTGAAAAATATTATGACCACAAGAAGACCGCTCGAGCTACTTCATATGGATCTACTTGGTCCCAGTGCCTACAAAAGTCTCGGTGGTAACTCGTTTGGTTTAGTCATTGTCGATGACTTTTCAAGATTTACATGGGTGTTCTTTCTTGATGATACATCGCAGGTCCAAAAGATCTTCAAGAACTTCGCTAGGAAGGCCCAAAATCAATTTGAAGTGAAGATCAAGAAGGTCCGCAGCGACAATGGAACGGAGTTCAAGAACGCCAATGTGGATACCTTTCTTGACGAAGAAGGGATTTCACATGAGTTCTCGGCTATGTACACACCTCAACAAAATGGAGTTATTGAGAGGAAGAACCGGACACTTATTGAGATGGCGAGAACAACGCTTGATGAATACAAGACGCCAAAACACTTTTGGGCGGAAGCGGTTGAGACATCTTGTCATGCAACAAATCGTCTATATCTTCACAAGCTTCTCGGCAAGACGGCATACGAGCTTCTCGCCTGTAACAAACTCTAAGTTGGATACTTTTGAGTATTTGGCTCAAAGTGCTACATTCTTGATAAGCATCGTCATTCGAAGTTTGCTCCTAAATCTCATGAAGGCTTCCTACTCGGTTATGGCTCAAACTCTCACACTTACCGTGTCTACGATAATTTCACCCGAAAGGTTGAAGACATGGTAGATGTGAATTTTGATGAATCTAACGGATCACAAGTAGAGCAATTGCCAATTTATGTAGGACACAAATACCCTTTGGAAACAATTCAAGACTTATATATTGGCAAGATTTGCCCAACTGAGGTGAAGGAGAGTACCTCGTCCGTTCAAGTGGAAGCCTCAACTTCACGACAAGGTGAACCACAAGTTGACCTGGAGGCATCCACAAATGGAACACGCCAAGATGAACGAAACAAGGAAGTACACCAAGATGAAGTTTGAGATGTTTATGATGAGTGAACTCAAGTTCTTTCTTGGTTTACAAATCAAGCAAACTAGGGAGGGTACCTTTGTTTCTCAAACAAAGTATACCAAGGAATTATTCAAGAAGTTCAACATGCAAGAAAGCAAAGGTATGAAAACACTCATGCCTACTAGTGGACATCTTGACTTGACTAAGGATGGCAAACCGGTTGACCAAAAGGTTTACCGCTCTATGATTGGATCATTGTTATATCTATGTGCCTCCCGTCCCGATATTATGCTAAGTGTGTGCATGTGTGCACGATATCAAGCGGCCCCTATGGAATTTCATCTTAAGGATGTGAAAGGGATAGTGAGATACTTAATTCATACACCAAACTTTGGCATTTGGTATCCTAAGAGGTCTTCTTTTGATCTTGTTGGCTACTCCGATTCGGACTATGCCGGTGACAAGGTTGATAGAAAGTCCACTTCAGGTACTTGGTCAATTTCTTGGTAGATATCTTGTGTCTTGGTCCTCCAAGAAACAAAACTCGGTATCCTTATCCACCGCCGAAGCGGAATACATTGCCGCTCCGATATGACGAGGGGGAAACTATGGAAGATCATGCTGGGAATGAAGCTTTGCTCTTCCAAACTTACACTAATCGTTTGGGCACATCACGCCCGACTAAAATGAAATTTAACCTTCCAGACATCATCCAGCGCCACGACAACCTAGACCACCTTACTGACCCATTTACACACGCTGTAATTGACGAGGTGATTAAGGAAATGCATGTTGATCGTGCTCTGGGTGCCGATGGATTCAGCGGTGCCTTCCTCGAGGCAGTTGGCCTCTCATCAAACATGATTTCTACTCTCTCTATGATCAATTCCACGAAGGTAGCCTGGACCTCACAAGTATAAATGATGGGCTCATTACCCTAATCCCAAAAGCCAATTCTCCCAAGACTGTCTATGATTATAGGTCGATCACATTGCTAAATTGCTGCTTAAAATTGATCACCAAGCTCCTTGCGAATCGGTTACAGCGAACCATTCTAAAAATCATCCACATGAACCAATATGGTTTCATCAAGGGGTGCACGATCCAAGACTATCTTGCATGGGCCTTTCAGTACATTCATCAGTGTCAAGCTTCGAAGCGGGAAATTATCCTTCTAAAACTAGATTTCGCCAAAGCCTTCGATACAATTGAACACGCCCCCATGCTTAACATCATGAAACACATGGGTTTTAGCGATAAGTGGATGTCCTGGATTGATAGCATTTTTTCCACTGGTCGCGCACCGGTACTGCTTAACGGGGTTCCAGGCCGTTAGTTTCACTGTCGCAGCGGAGTTCACCAAGGGGATCCTCTCTCTCCCCTTATTTTTGTGTTAGCCGCTGACCTTCTTCAGCCTTCCATCAACACTGCTTTCAGACAAGGCCAAATCCAGTTGTCGTTCCCCTGTGCTGGACAAACAGAATATCCGGTGGTCCAATACGCCGATGATACGATCCTAGTAATGTCGGCATGCACACAACAAGTGTCCATCATCAAAGGGATTCTGACCAACTATGCATCATCCATTGGCTTGCGGATTAACTTCCATAAATCCACACTCATCCCAATCAACCTCTCTGAGAATGCAGTTGCCGCTTTTGCAAATCTGTTCGGATGCACGGTTGGATCGATGCCATTCACATATCTTGGCTTGCCACTTGGTACGTCCAAACCAACCGTACTAGATCTCATGCCACTTGTTTGTAGTGTTGAACGCCGCCTCACCTCTACTATCGCGATGATGTCCTACGGTGGCAAACTTTCATGGCTTAATGCGACTGTTACTTCTTTACTCATTTATGCCATGTGCACGCTCAAGTTCCCCCCTAAACTGATCGAGATGCTTGACAAGATCAGGCGGAGATGTCTATGGACCAAGAAAACTGAACAGGGTGACAAGTGCAACTCCTTAGTCGCTTGGGATATGGTGTGTAAACCCAAAAAACATGGAGGCCTCGGAGTCATCAACATTAAGCTACAGAATGATGCATTGCTCATGAAGTTCCTCCACAAGTTCTATAACAAGATGGATATTCCGTGGGTACAGCTCATATGGGACGCTTACTACGTGGATAAGATACCGCATGCTATAGCGCCGATTGGCTCATTCTGGTGGCGTGATGTCCTGAAGCTCACCCCCATCTATCGTGGAATATCACAGGTGCAGGTGGTGTCGGGCACGACGGCACTGTTTTGGAAGGACCTCTCGGTCAATGATTTCTTGCAATCCTCACACCCCCACGCTTTCTCCTTTACTATGCATGAGGATCTGTCTGTCAAGGGTTTCTTGGAGAGCACGTCACTTGTCGTGACCTTCCACCTCCCACTGTCTCCCCAGGCTCTTGATGAGGTGCGGTACATGCAAGTTCTCTCCCACATGAGCCCGACCTCCACCGTCAATGACGTTTGGCACTATGTTTGGGGCAAAACATATTATAGACCAGCTAACTACTATCAATATTTCTTCAAAGATGCAAATGTTCATCCTATCTTCAAATGCCTATGGCGGTCTCACTGCATCATGAGGATCAAAGTCTTCGGTTGGCTCTTACTCCATGACAGGCTCAACATGTGCAACATGCTAAAATGTCGGCACTATGACATTGGTGATGATCATAGTTGTCTCCTTTGCGGGGCCCATAGGAAGAAATGGTTGATCACATGATATTCACTTGCCCCTTTAGTCAATGTTGCTGGCGAAAACTTGGCATCATTTGGTCTGCATTTAACTATCGCCTACACCTACTGCAAGCCACCAAAGACGCCTTGGGACTGTTGGAAATATGCCCTAGAGGCAATAATAAAATGGTTATTATTGTATTTCCTTGTTCATGATAATTGTCTATTGTTCATGCTATAATTGTGTTATCCGGAAATCGTAATACATGTGTGAATACATAGACCACTACATGTCCCTAGCGAGCCTCTAGTTGACTAGCTCGTTGATCAATAGATGGTTACGGTTTCCTGACCATGGACATTGGATGTCGTTGATAACGGGATCACATCATTAGGAGAATGATGTGATGGACAAGACCTAATCCTGAGCATAGCACAAGATCGTGTAGTTCGTCTGCTAAAGCTTTTCTAATGTCAAGTATCATTTCCTTAGACCATGAGATTGTGCAACTCCCGGATACTGTAGGAATGCTTTGGGTGTGCCAAACGTCACAACGTAACTGGGTGGCTATAAAGGTACACTACAGGTATCTCTGAAAGTGTCTGTTGGGTTGGCACGAATCGAGACTGGGATTTGTCACTCCGTATGACGGGGAGGTATCTCTGGGCCCACTCGGTAATACGTCATCATAATGAGCTCAATGTGACTAAGTAGTTAGTCACGGGATCATGCATTACGAAATTAGTAAAGTGACTTGCCGGTAACTAGATTGAACAAGGTATTGGGATACCGACGATCGAATCTTGGGCAAGTAACGTACCGATTGACAAAGGGAATTGTATACAGGATTGATTGAATCCCCGACATCGTGGTTCATCTGATGAGATCATCGTGGAACATGTGGGAGCCAACATGGGTATCCAGATCCCGCTGTTGGTTATTGGCCAGAGAGTTGTCTCGGTCATGTCTGCATGATTCCCGAACCCGTAGGGTCTACACACTTAAGGTTCGGTGATGCTAGAGTTGTTATGGGAATTAGTGTGCAGTTACCGAATGTTGTTCGGAGTCTCGGATGAGATCCTGGACATCACGAGGAGTTCCAGAATGGTCCGGAGGTAAAGATTTATATATGGGAAGTCCTATTTTGGCCACCGGAAAATGTTCGGGATTTTTTGGTATCGTACCGGGAAGGTTCTAGAAGGTTCCGAGGTGAGGCCCACCTGCATGGGGGGCCACATGAACGTGGGTAGTGGGGGCAAGGCCCCACACCCTTGGTCAAGGTGCACCAAGATCCCCCCTTAGAAGGAGTAAGATCATATCCCGAAGGGATAAGATCAAGATCCCTAAAAAAGGGGGGATAGCAATCAGTGGGGAAGGGAAATGATGGGATTCCTTTCCCCCACCTTTGCCAACGCCCCAATGGACTTGGAGGGCAAGAAACCAGCCCCCTCCACCCCTATATATAGTGGTGAGGCGCATGGGAGCCGCACCCCTTCCCCTGGCGCAGCCCTCTCCCTCCCCAACACCTCCGTAGTAGTAGTAGTGCTTGGCGAAGCTCTGCCGGAGAACTGCAAGCTCCACCACCACGCTGTCGTGCTGCCAGAGCTCTCCCTCCACTTCTCCTCTCCCCTTGCTGGATCAAGAAGGAGGAGACGTCCCCGGGCTGTACGTGTGTTGAACGTGGAGGCGCTGTTGTTCGACGCTTAGATCGGAATCAACCGCGATCTGAATCACTGCGAGTACGACTCCTTCATCCGCGTTCTTGTAACGCTTCCGCATCGCGATCTTCAAGGGTATGAAGATGCACTCCCCTTTCTCTCGTTTCTAGTCTCTCCATAGATTGATCTTGGTGATGCGTAGAAATTTTTTTAATTTCTGTAACGATGCCCAACAGGGACGGACCCCTCTTCTTCGACACATTCCTCGTGGCAGCTTGGAGCTTGTGGAAGGAAAGGAACAACAAGCATTTAAGAAGGGTGGACCCGACCATCGACGCCTGGCTTCAAAGGTTCAAGAAGGACTTTGGGCTGCTACAACACAGAACCAAGAGGACACATTCTGCCCCTATTTCCTCCTTCATAGCTGATCTTTGACTAGTAGACCTTGTTGTAGATCAGCATTGGCCAGCCACCTCCTCTTCTTTGGTGGTTGGCACTAATGTACATATGATGTAACTGTGTAACACCTTCATTTATATATGAAAACACAGTAGGAGCCTCTCCTACTGTCCTTCCCATCAAAAAAATACATTGCCGCCGGCTCATGTTGTGCTCAATTACTTTGGATGACCCAAACTCTTAAGGATTATGGGATATATGTGAAACATGTTCCATTGCTATGTGATAATGAAAGTGCTATTAAGATTTCTCACAATCCCGTGCAACATTCTCGAACTAAGCATATTGAAGTTCGTCATCATTTTATTCGAGATCATGTTGCTAAAGGAGACATCGATCTTAAGCATGTTCGTATCGATAAGCAATTGACGAATATATTCACCAAACCGATTGATGAGAAAGTATTTTGTCGTTTGAGAGGTGAATTGAATATCATTGATGCCTCAAACTTGGAGTAGAAACTCCATTTGGATACATGCAAGGCATGAGCCTTTTGAACTAATCCTTGATATTTCTCTTATGATGATGATCATATGTCTTGGATCTATACTTGTACCTTGCATGTTATCTAACCCTTGTAGGTACTTGGATAAGCCCAAATCTATGAGATTGCAAATCACTCACATCTTGAGCAATCTCTACATCACGAAGTCTCTACAATATGGTGGTTGAAGACAAGGAAGCATGAATCCACTAAATATATCCTTCGACAATTTTCTATATATCAAATTTCAATTGGTATCAAGTTTCATGAGTGTCATTTTGGATACACAAGTGCTCTTCCTTGCAAAACTAACCCATGTAGGAAGATGAACTCAAACTACAAGTGGTGCTCCCAACTCTTGATGAACCACATCAACCTGGAGCATCCTACACAAGTTCAACTACATGATCATGATCAACACCAGCACCCAAGGTATGTTATTCCATCTTAGAGAAGCTTTACCCCAAGTCATGGGTCAAAGCATCTCAACAAGATGTGAATACATCAAAATGCTTAAACAGAAAATTGTAATCCCATTTTGAGCTTAAACGATGAGTATGACCTACGATCAAGCATTATCACTTGACTCCTCAGTCAATATACTCTAACATAAGTGACTTTGTCGCCGACCCCTTCTAGATGAAGTTCTCTAGTGTTTCTTCGTAGTCTTGCATTTGTTTCTTGCTTGTTTGTCCCCCTTTCAAAAAAACTTCATGTAGATTTCTTTTCTTTTTGTATGTTATTCTCTGCATCTAACTCATTGCAAATCCTTCAGTTAGTTCCTTGCAAATCTTTGTGAGATCTTATTTGCCAAGTGAGCTGAGATGACAAAAAATTTCCTCTATTGAACTCGGCCTCATCGATTTCTGCCTACCGGCTAGACCGAACTGCAATAATACATTGTAGACTGTTCATCGGTACAACCGACAAGGACGAACCCGGTCTGACCGATATGCATCATCTATGACACTGCCAACTCGGTGTCACCGATGAGAAAGAATCAGCGTTACCGATTTCACTACTGAGAAAACATTTTGCCATTGCAAATTTCATTTCTTCTCTAGCTCCACTCGATGATTCTTATCCTCTACTCGCATCTTAAACTATATGCTGCTTTGTAATGTGACTCAAGGACCAAACCTATTTGACTTATGCTCCAGAAGATTCCTTCTTGGAAATTGATGTCAAAGGGGGGAGAGAGAGCGCATCAAAGCTTATCACATAAGAGAGAAAGCACACCTTAGCTTCTCCCTATGCTTATTAACCATAGAGGAGAGAATTCACATGTCTTTAAGAGGGGAAAGACATGATAGTGTATGTTATGATTCCTTTGCTCTGATTTTCCTTTGTTCTGATTTTCTCTTACCCTACCTTCTCCCATTATCCAATATCATATTCAGGGGGAGAAAGAGTTCATATCAAAGGGAAGAAAATCTTTGGAATTCATTGCATATCATTAATCCTTGGGGACAAGTCTATATCCAAATAGAGTACTAAGTACTCACTCACTACATATCATCCCAGTCTTGGTACTCTTGTGTTTGTTTTCAACTTGCTTTGATTAGTAGGTGTCCTTGTGTTATCTAACCCTATTTTCTCAAGTTCACCTCTTCCAAAGCCAGCTCAAGACCACAAGGTAAGTATATGCATCACACTCATGTACATGATGATCTCTTGCTGATTTACATATTGTTCGCAAAAAGGACTCATGAACATGAAGGTACACTTAATTTATCTACATCATTTACTCTGATGCATATAGCCAAGATACATGTAGCTCATTGCTTGCTCTGCCATGCCTATGCATTCACATGCTCTAATATTATATCTTTGCATGATTGCATACATGTAGGGGGAGCCAATGCATGTTACATGTCTTTCCAAAGCTTTACTTATTACCCTTCATATCCTTATCTAAAGCTTTTATGTATGTGCTCATCAATTACCAAAAAGGGGGATATTGAAAGCACAAGTGCTCCCTGGGTGATTTTGGTAATTAATATCAACATATCTCTTGTTGGACTAATATTTTCATCTAGTATATTTCAAAAAGTTCAACAATGGCGTGGCATGGACAAGAGCTTATGGAACCCCTTCAAGATGCTAAGGACAAACATTGGCAAAAGCTCAAGACTCTATTTCTATTTTAGTGATCCAAGATCACATTGAGTCCATAGGAAAAGCCAATACTATTAAAAGGGGATGAGGTGTTGTTTAATGGTCTACTTACTCAAACTGTTTAGTGATATGCTCCAAAGGCCTCAACCACTTTCTCAATTCCAGATGTGTCCAAAACCCAAAGTCAAACTCGGCCCTACCGATTTGATCCATCCGGTGCCACCGAGTTCACTTGATATAGCCATTGCCAGAAACCCTAATCAATTCGGTCTAACCGATAGGATCTCGGTCTCACCGAGATGGCCTTGCAAACTCTCTTTTACCTGTTATAATTATTTCGGTCTCACTGAAATAAGCAATCGGTCCCACCGAGTCTGCCTGACCAACTCTCTGTTTGCTCATTGCTAAAATCGGTCACACCGAGATGAGGTTTTGCCCTAACCCTAGCGCATCAGTCCCACCGAGTTGATCATGTCGGTCCCACCGAGAATCCTAATGTTCACATTTGAACTAAATCGGTCTCACCGAGTTCACCTATTCGGTTTGACCGAGTTGGGTCAAATGTGTGTAATGGTTAGATTTTGTGTGGGGGCTACATATACCCCTCCACCCCCTTCTTTATTCAAGAGAGAGCCATCAGAACGCTCCTACACTTCCACTACTCATTTTCTAAG
Source organism: Triticum aestivum (assembly GCF_018294505.1). NCBI lineage: Eukaryota > Viridiplantae > Streptophyta > Magnoliopsida > Poales > Poaceae > Triticum > Triticum aestivum. The sequence goes on along the minus strand of NC_057794.1, from coordinate 421,366,333 downwards.
AGAGAACCACCTACTCATGTGTTGAGACCAAGACATTCCAATCCAACCACAAGAATCTTGATCTCTAGCCTTCCCCAAGTTGCTTTCCACTCAAATCATCTTTCCACCATAGCCAAATCTGTGAGATAGAGTTGAGTGTTGGGGAGACTATCATTTGAAGCACAAGAGCAAGGAGTTCATCATCAACACACCATCTATTACCTTTTGGAGAGTGATGTCTTCTAGATTGGTTAGGTGTCACTTGGGAGCCTCCGTCAAGATTGTGGAGTTGAACCAAGGAGTTTGTAAGGGCAAGAAGATCGCCTACTTCGTGAAGATCTACCCAAGTGAGGCAAGTCCTTCATGGGCGATGGTCATGGTGGGATAGACAAGGTTGCTTCTTCGTGGACCCTTCGTGGACTCGCGCAATCGTTACCTTTTGTGGGTTGAAGTCTCCACCAATGTGGACGTGCGATAGCACCACCTATCGGAACCACGCCAAAAATCTCCGTGTCTCCAATCGCGTTTGCACACTCCAACCCATCCCTTTACTTTCTTGCAACTTGCATGCTTTACTTTCCGCTACTCATATACTCTTGCCATGCTTGCTTGAAATGTATTGTGAATGCTTAAACTTGTGCTAAAACTCCACCTCAGCTTGAAGAATTTAAAAACGGTTACTTTTGCTTGTTGAGGGTCTAATCCCCCCTCTAGACACCTCTTCTCGATCCTTTCACGTGACCACCCTCATGGCTGCACCATGGGCCCTTGTGGCTAGCCATTAAGTTGGTTGGAACTCTTATTTCGCTGCAAGAAATATAATTTTTGGAGGAAAATTCCCTCAAAATTTTAGCCTGGTCGGAGTTACGGATCTCTGGCTATAAAAGAAACGGTGTTCGACCAGAAAACAGGAGCGAAAGTAGAGAGACAGAGAGAAGAGGTCCAATCTCGGAGGGGATCCCGCTCCTCCGGGAGCCATGGTGGCTAAGGACCAGAGAGGAGAACCTCCTCCCATCTAGGGGGGAGGCCATGGAGGAGGAAACCGAAGAGATCCTCTCTCCCCTCTCCCGGTGGAGCCTGAGTGTCGCCGAGGGAACCATCATCATGACGATTGTCTTCATCAGCACCACCGTCTTCCCCTCCTGCTGAAGCACATTCCAGCGGTTCTCACTCCGATGAGTGGCGCTGCCGAACATGGGGAAGCGAGCCATCATTTGCGCTGAAGCATATACCTCTGGGGCTCACGGCAGTCCGATGAGCGCGCTGCCGGACATGGGAAAGACAATGAAGATCCGTTGCGGCCGGCCGTAGACTGGTCAAGGATATCCATGTTGTGGGAATGGATATCCGCCGGCAACAACCGTAGACTAGTTTTATCTTAGTCTGGTATAGTTTTTAGTTTAAAAATGTCCAAAATGTAATGAATTTCGTCTGATTTATATGAAAATCCGTCATGTTCACATGAATTTTGTCCTGTTAGTTTAAATAGTGGTTGAAATGTATGTGGGGAACGTTAGATGGCATGCTCCTGCATCTGTGTCCGTGACTGGTCCCCCTGTCCGCGGGCAGATGCTGAAGCAAATTTACGGGTCAGCATGGAGATGCCCTAAGAGACCATCTCTTAATAAAAAGAATGCAAACTTTTTTTTGTTTTCTCTCTGCTCCACCTTAGTATTTATCCTACGTGGAACTTATAAAACAACACCATTGTTGACGGCCTTAGTAGGTTAATCATTTGTGTTATGAACCGTTGACACTAGCACGCCGCACGCCAACGCCAAAACCCCCCATTTGACATTTATTACAAGCACAATCTGAAGGAACCATATAGTAACACACTACATATCAGTGCTCAACTAATTTACAACACACGACGACCGGGTAAATGAAATCTAACTATGATGTGTGTGTGTGTGTGTGTGTGTGTGTGTTCGCGGAAATCTAACTATGATGTTTAACATGCCTACTAGTTTAATCGAGGGTTCAAACTAATCCACGGCACATGGGAGCAATGACGACGTGAATACATACAGAACTCAGGCAAGGGTGTTGGCACGCAAAGTTTTACACCACTTCGGGTGTGTCCCCGGGCGCCGGGCATCTCTCATCTTATGTTTGCTGACGACACATTGCTCTTCTTCCGGGCCACAGAACAGGAAGCAACGAGTGTCAAGGAGGCCCTGGCTACATATGCTAATGCCATCGGACAGTTGATAAATCCTCAGAAGTGATCTATCTTATTTGGCGAACATTGTCGTGAGGCTGACCGTGAGGCTGACCGCGAGGCCATGGTGCAGGTCTTGGAGGTACAACAGCAAAGTTTTGAGAACATTACTTGGGACTACCCACTCCCAATGGTCGTATGTCAAAAGAGAGGTTCCAAAATCTGCAGCGGAAATATATGAAGAGGATGATTGATTGGGATGGATCCCAACTTGCACAGAGCGGGAGAGAAGTGCTCATGAAGTCCATCGCCCAGGCGATTCTAACATATATCATGAGTGTGTTTAAACTCCCAGCGGCCACATGTGAGGGTCTCATGAGAATGACTCGCGACTTTTTCTGGGGAGTCGAGAAAGGGAAGAGGAAGATGCATTAGAGAGCATGGATTCACCTCATTAAACCAAAGTCCCAAGGTGGTCTACGCTTCCGCGAACTGCGTCTTTTTAATCAAGCCTTGCTTGCTCGCCAAGCTTGGAGGCTCTTGACCAAACCGGGCAGCTTGTGCGCCCGAGTTTTGAAGGCGAGGTACTATCCAAGTGGTAGTCTACAGGACACGGTCTTCTCAGGTGGGGCTTCAGCTACTTGGCAGGGTGTGCAATATGGACTAGAACTCTTGAAATCTGGCCTGGTTTGGCGCATGGGCAACGGGAACTCGATCAGAATATGGCGTGACTGTTGGATCCCGAGGAATGGTAGTGGCAGGCCAATAACACCGCAGGGACGATGTCGTCTTCGCCGGGTGAGTGAGCTGCTGGACAACCATGGTGCTTGGCGGATGGACGTGGTACGTGACATCTTTTTACCGGTGGACGCGGAGGAGATAGCAAAGATTCGAACATCACCGCGGCTAGGCGAGGATCTCTTTGCATGGGGTCCTGAGCGTAATGGAAACTTCTCGGTGCGAAGTGCTTATCGACTTGCTTTAGAGGATCATCTTCGATCTTCATCAGTTGCGGCGAGCAGGGCACCGGACGGGCGACGAGCTGTCTGGGCTTTTATTTGGAGGTGCCCTACTCCTCCCAAGGTTCGCACCTTTACTTGGAGGCTGCTCACAGATTGTTTGCCCACTTGGGTTAATAAAAAACGTCGAGGGCTGGAGGTCTCTGACCAATGCCCTCTCTGTGCTATGGAGCCAGAGGACATGTTTCATGCTTTTTGCAGGTGCCCGAGGGTGGTGGCGCTATGGCAAGCAATGGCTGAACATTGGAGGATCCCTGCTGCTGCTACCTTCCATCGGACGGGCTCGGAGTGGCTCGCCCAAACTCTCTGTGATCTTCCTGACACGGAGAGGATGGAGCTCATGACGACACTTTGGCGATGTTGGCACGTATGCAATGAGATGACACATCACAAGCAGCCGCCACCGGTTGAAGTATCGAAGAGGTTCCTCCTTAGTTACGTCGACTCGCTCGTTGGCATACAGAATAGTCCGAGTGTAGACCCGGCGAAAGGGAAGCATGTAGTTGATGCAGTGGTGTCAAGCAAAGATATATTGCGTGGTACAGGTACGGCTGGGCCGTGACCACGATGGACTCCTCCGGCTGCAGGTTGGACAAAGCTCAACGTCGATGGCTTGTTTTGCGCCACGACAGGAACGGCTGGCGCCGGAATGATCCTCAGGGATAGCTCCGGCGAGATTATCTTCTCATCGTGTAGGGAACTGAGGTCATGTGCGGAGCCTCTAGAAGCTGAACTCCTTGCCTGTATGGAGGGCCTGAACCTGGCTTTGCAATGGACGCAGCAGCCCATAGAATTGGAGACGGACAGCCTCATGGCGCTCAATATGCTCAAGGCAGTGGAGAGGGACCGGTCTTGTTATGCTATGCTTACTGATCAGATTAGAAGACTGTTGGAAGACGGGAGACTAGTTAAACTGGCTCATGTACGCAGAGAGCAGAATGGCATTAGCCATTACCTAGCTGCTTTTGGTAGAATTCAGAAACGTACGGTTGTATGGTTGGGTTCAGGATCAAGTGAGGTGCTTGACTTATGTAAGAAGGAGATTGATCCTGAGTGATAAATGAAAATTATTTTTCACCCGCAAAAAAAAAGGACGTGCGATGCATGTCCTTCCATGGCGCGGCATCCAAGTGGTTACAAAATTCCAGACATGGGATGAAGCTAAAACAGGGCATGGACGGGCCCAGTCGGAGACTCACCCAAGATCCAAATCTGGGTGCAATAAACTAGTACTTTGACATTTTGCTGGCTGATCTTTCAAAAAAAACATTTTGCTGGCTGACACACACATGACACATGCGATGCAACCCTGACAGAAAAGTTTGCATGAGCAACACAGCACCGCTCCCCATTTGAGTAACTTAAGACATCGACGGCGAGGTATATCCTGAAAGTTGTTAGTATATGCAAGCGGGCAGACCTCAGAGACCGCATCTTAGGTGTTTGCAGGGTAATTTTCCATTTGATCTTAATAATATTATTATTTTTAGAAAAGGAGGGTGACCCCCGGCCTCTGCATCTGAGGGAGCTGCATGCGGTCATTTTATTGATTATTTTCAAGGACCTTATAAAGTAGAACAACAAAATGCCTGAATCCGCCATTTTGGTAACATCTGCCGCTACTCCTATCCAAATGATGAAGGGGTGCAAACTGGGTCACATACCCAAACCTCTCACCTAAACCTAACACCTAAAGTCGGAGGCCCCGACCGAGCCATCTGCCGAGTCCGGGGCTCAAACCGGTCCGACGCACTCACATGTGTTGTCGCCGTCATCTTCCACTGGTCCATCCTCAGAGCAGATTGAGGTGACAACCTTTGCAGGTCCTCCGCTATCAACACCACCATGACGCCAAACGACGACCTTCACCTACGCGAGCCTTGGCAGGTCCTCCACCATTGACGCCACCACGACGCCAGACGACGACCTCCACCTACGCGAGTCCATCTCCAAGCAACGAACGTAAATCCATGCTAGGATAGGGCCGCACCATCGCCGTCGCCCACCACCCACAAGCGTCACCCAACCCCAAGGTTTTCAAAGCGGCGCCTTCAAGAAGGAAACAGCGCCGTGAGCGCCACCGCCGCCCAACAAAGTTAGGGCTTTCGCTCGGGAAACCTAGGGGAAGGTGAAGTGAGGAGATCAGTCCATACCGACGCCTCCAAGAAGGGGAACGGTGCCCTCGGGCGTCGCCGTCGGCGCGGCCGGTCATGGCCGGCCAGGGATTTCGCCCGAACTAGATCCCCGCCACCAGCAGCGCCTCCTGTACAGAACCGGCGACCAAGAGGAAGCTCGGCCCGACCAGGCTGGCCCTCACGCCGAACAGGGGATGAGGGGATGCGTCAAATCGCGCGCACCGACGCTGCAGAAGCCGCCGGCGGCCTCCAACGACCCGTCGCCCGCGCCGCCGGGACACTAGATCCACCGCCTGCATGGCTGCTAGCCGGTCATGCCTTGTCAATGGAACCGTCGCTCCATATCCGGGGTTCCCCACACAGAAGCAGGGCAACCGAGACCCCGCCGCCACCATCCTTGGCGCCCCGAGCTTGCCCAGCAGCTGCCACAGGCGGCGGTGAGGAAGGGAAGAGGGGGGAGGAGGAGGGGCGGCCAGGATTGGGACGAGAGGCGGCTCAGGACAAGCCCTGACGTAAACACCATTTGATCTTAATATAGTTTCTACCATGCTGCTAGGTGATTAGCAGTAGAGCACAAACCACCTCCTTAGACATGATTCTGGTCATATAGGTGCTCAAACTTTCCCCACCCCACGTGATGCTCGTCATATAGATGGACAAATCCCAGGCTCCACCTTGAAAACCCAAACAATGAGATATAGTTGTTGAGCACTTTTTTTTGGAAAACTTTCCCCACCCAACCCTCCCGAGCGACAGGGAGGAATTCCTAGTGTCGTCGAGCCAACTCCCTGTCCTCTGCCTCATCGCCGCCAGAGGGCGCGGCCGGACCTCTTGTCCTCTCGCTATGCAGGGTCTGGTGGGGGCCGGCTTTGTCTAGCCTGGGCACTGTGGGAGCGTCGGGTGCAGCAGCATGGCGGCCATGGCAGCTGCGTGACGGGCGACGGAGGCGGTGCGTGGTGTGGAGGCTACGGCGGCCTCGGTTGCTTTGGTTTCGCGAGCGTCGTGCCCATCTTGAAGGTGCGGTCGCGGTTCTCCATGTCCTTTTGATGCTTCGGGTGAAAACTTGATCACTTGATTGGAGGCTGGCAGCACTCTGATGCCGTGTCCTTTTTGAGGGCTCCGCCTTGGAGTCCATGTTCCGTTATTGGTCTACTTCGCCTCTTCGCAGTAGCTTGTCCATGGTTGTGGGCTCCGTCGTCTCCAAGCAGTGCTTCTTTTTTATTTGTAGTTGGCTTGGAGTTCTTTAGAGTGACCTTGATGTTCTTCAGCTCCCTTATATCTTGTCATGGGTGTGTGTTTTGTGGTGTCGGATTGTATGCGCCCAATTATTTATTGGTCATTGCTTTATATATAAAGCAGGGTGTGCGTCTTTTTCGGTATATAAATGCTCAAACATGTGAAGCAATCAGGACCTAACAACATCTCAGAACATTATAGATCATCTTAAATGCATAGTTTAATTGTGTTCGCATATTTAAATGCATAGTTAAGTTTCAGTAGACAGAAAAAGATTTCTTTCCCTGACCCTAGAAGTTACCCTAAGGTGTCTCTCCCTCACACGGACGAGTTTGTCTTAGTTCTATAGGTTCTTTTTTCTCTTAGGTTTTGCTTCCATGGTGTTCTCATCAAGGTGGTAAGGGGGTGGTGTGTTGCAACAAGGTCTTTTCGGCCTCTTCCTTCCTTGACGATGTCTGGTCCAGCATCGACGAAGGGTCTATGATCGTAGGTGTGTTGTCATATCTGTTGGCTTTTTTCAGATCTTGTCAGTTTATGTGTCAAGAGTTGACTAGCTCTTAGTATGGCGACTCCGGCGTTTTTCCTTGATTCATTCCATGGCAATGACCCAATTTTTCCTTGATTCAGTTTATCTGTGGTGATGCCCCACCATTTTTTCTTCGCTGATACTAGATCTCGTTTGTAGTGGCAGTGACTATAACGGTGTTCAAAGCCTGGTATCACGTGAGTGTTTGCAAGGGTTCCTTTTCCTTACTGCCGGTCCAGTGCAATTTCCAATCTGCGGTGGGAGGCGTACAATCAAAAGAAGAAGACCATTAATACGATTTTCGGTGCACTTTTAATTTTTACAAGGTGTTTTACTAGGCGTACAACCTTGATATTTATGATATTTCAGATGTCCTTTGGGTATCTTAGCTCTTTTTTTTTTGCATATAATCTAGGTGAAAAGAAACTAACCCAAGAAGCCAAGTTGACCTACAGGCAACTGGAAACAAGGAGGGCCACATGCATGATGCTGCTACCGCGACGAGACGAGAATCCAATGACTGCCACAGCAGCGACGCTCATTGCAAGAGGCCAACTTACACAGCCTGTAGGGAGCGGAAACATCGTTGCCTATTTCATATGTAGGGCATGGTATCATTGCAAAAGAGCTAGTGATTTACTCGTTTCACAGTTGATGTCCAACCTCTTCAAATTAGAAGCAAAATGGTACCCACATTAGGACGTGATCCAGATTGAGTGCACCATATGTAGCTGATTAGACATGTACCGGCGGTCTGCTCTTTCTATTTGTGGATAAACTGAAATTTCAGCACCATGGTTAGGTAGGAAAATGACTAAATCGTTGAAAAAGAAAAGTGCATCCGCCTATCGTACTAATTGAGGATGATGTAACATTGACCGCCGATTTTGCTGAGAAGGGCAATTCAAGGGGACGTGAAGTTTTTGCACCCGAGCTCACGAAAAATATTTTAAAAATGTTTAAAAAAATATGATTTTTTTATGACAAACTTTGACAGATGTTCTAAGAGCTTGCAAAGTTTTATCATGAAATCATATTTTTGGAAGACGTGGCAAAAGAAAAACGATAATCTGAAAATGCTACTTTTGAAAGCATTTTGAAGCACTGATTTTGTTTTGTTTTGCCACGACTTCCACAAATGTGATTTCTTGATGAAATTTTGCAAGCTCTTAGAACATTTGTCAAAGTTTTCCATAAAAAATCAGATTTTTTTTACCATTCCTTAAATGGTTTTTGAATTACTATTCATCCCGAACTCATTTGAGCTCGGGTGTAGAAAGGGACTTTCGGATTCAAGGTCCTAACACTTAAGGATATGAAAGTCGACTAGACAAACAATTAAAGTGCAGCCCGTAAAAAATGGTAGTTTGTGATGAAACGTACAAAGAGATGGAGGGTCCTATTCTTATTAAACATCTTATATAGATGGCAGGAACAACGAAGCAGATTCTTCATCATTCTTGAACTCCTGGTTGTGTTTCACCTCGCACCTAAGCATCACATCTCGGCATGTCGGCCCGAAAAACTCAAAAGGGAAGAAGTCTCGTAAATTTCTTCATGCTGGTTTCAAGTTTGAAGTACCTTTTGGCAAAAGAAAAAACCCGCCTCTTGACACGATTGCCTCTTTAGGCCTTGTTTGGTGGAGGAGGTTTGGAGAGGTTTGGAGGGGAATATCCTCGCAGGGTTCAAAATCCCCAAAAATCCTTGTCAGCCCATTTGACACGTAGGGATTGAGCAGGCCAATCCTTTCCGTTCTCCACGAATCCCCCTCAATTCATGTGGTACAGAAAACCTCCCAAGACACCCATGAAACTGGATGCTTGCTTTGCTGCTGCTGTTGTAGGAGGTTTAACCAAATAGAGGGGTTTATGAGGGGGGAGGGATTAGTGGGAAATTGAGAGGATTGGGTGAAAGAGAGAGATTAACCAAATCCCCTCAGATCCCCCTCCACTCCGGAGCTGCAAAACCTTCCCTGTCAAACGAGGCCTTAGGGTTCTACGCGTAATAGCTGGGAAACTGACAAACAAGTGCAGCGCTGAAAGAAACCATACCTACACCTCTCTCTACCTCCTTTTGCCGTTGTTGGTTGGCACTTGGGCCATCCATTAATGGTCCTGCAACTGCAAGCATCCCAGGTAGAAATGTGACATGAGATCTGAAGAAATGAAAGCAACAAGCCAAGGAGAGAAAAACAGGAAGATGCGCAGAATCCAAGAACCCCCTTCTGTTTGCTGTTGTCCACTACAGCATTTCCAGCCAGTACCATTTCTGTACTGCTCTGTGACACTGGGAGAACCCTGGCGTGCGCTGATCCCATCAGCTGGCGTCACTCACTGAATGCACAAATGCACCACACCTGCTGCTACCTCCTGACGGTCGACCTGGCCGGAGCATGTGCGCACGGCAGACGACGGGCCTCGCATGTAAACGACTGCAAGATCTACCGGCAATTCAAACTTGCAGCGGCCAAAACACACAAGTCTTTAATTTAATTTCAACACCAAAAGTTGCAGAGCCCCCAGCCTGCAAAGCAAAATACACCACTTCTACCAGTTTTATCTCATGGCTCACAGAAGCGACAGGGTCTGCATGCATGCAACAATGTTTCCAGGAATTTACCAAGTACTATAGCGAGCAGTAACCATCACCGTACTGAACACAGGGACCGATTTTAAGTATCTCTATTTTTAATGAAGCGGTTGGTAGTCTCACTTTCAGATTTTTTTTCATCCCACCTTTTATGTTTTTTTTGGGTACATCCTCCCATCTTCGCTGGGTCTTTTCGTAGATTTTTTTTCATCCCCTCTCCCACTTCATCGATTTATTTTCGCGTCACCCATTCACATAACGAAAGAAATCTAAACAGATCAGAACTTTCTATACTGTCGCAAGTTATTTATTAATATGAAATCAATCACGAATAATCTCTAAAGATCAAATCTAAATTAATTAACCTTACCTTAAATCACTCAATCACATTAATTAGAAAACAAATAATTGATTTTTAGAAAAATCGCTCAATCACATTAACTTTACCTTAACTCACGGATGGTAATCAATCTCCAAACAAAGGAAACAATATGTCGAGGGAGCAGTAAATAAACTCCCTTTCTTATGATATGTATATGATCTTCCCTTCCCTCTCCGTTGTCGAGCTTTCTTGATTCTCGAGGCCGATGCTTGGGCTGCGTCACTGGGTCGCGACGGTGCCGAAGGACAAGGACGGCGAGGCCGGCTGCCGCGGCACCGCGTTGGCCGCGGCCGGTGAAGGGGGCGAAAAGGGGTGGCTTCCCTGACCCTGGTTGTGGCCGTGGCCGTGGCCCTAGGAGTTGTTGCGGTGGAAGCGGCACTTGAAAGACCCGGCGTGGGTGGCCCGCGCGCAGACGCACTTGGAAGCGGGCCCGTGGCCCGCGCCGGACGGCCGACACCGACCCGGGCCACCTCCTCCGCGTATTCTTACAGCTGTGGCTGAGCGATTTACATGAAATTAATTTCCTGGGTTGTGGTGGCAAATATAATACATATAATCCATATTGTTATGCACTAGCGTGTGTGTGTGTGAAATAGATGGATTATGGTCCTGTACCCAATAAGATGGATATGTGTGTGTGTGTTAGAGAGAGAGAGGGAGAGAGAGTGAGGAAGAGGGACGAAGAGAGTGTGTGTGTGTGTGTGTGAGGATTTGATGGTAAAAAAGATTGCCAATGTCACTTGATATGTATGAGAATATCAATACTGAACTCTTAAAATTAATGTGGTCCCGTTGCAACGCACGGGCGTTCTTCTAGTCCCAGCAATTCCACAGAAACCATCACCAGATCCACATTTCTGTAACAGCTGCAGAAGCAGCAGCCGATCAATCAAACACTGCACACCTTTTTTGCAAAAATACCAGTGCCACTAGGGAGAAGCTTCAAGAGTATGATGAGAGTTCACACTTTTTACATGGAAAATACGTGCGACTACGCTGTGCTAGGAAACATACTAAATACGAGTTGCAGAGTTCACATACTTGCTAATTATTACAAACATGAATGCAGTCACCCGCTCTAATATCATGGTTTGCAGAAACTTGTTATCTGATAGGGCCACTAAACAAACCCTTTCGAATGCATAGACAAAAACAAGACGAGCAAAGTTGGGAGGGGAAAAGGTTGGAAACCAAGAAAGTTCATGCGGGAAACAAGAACCACCAGCGCCCCAGCATGTGCCGATGCTCATTATTTTTCTCGGAGTACAAATGAGTGCATAGCCCGTCCTTTGACAAACTAACACGGTGAACTCAGACCAAACCGAAGTACACGATGGTGTCCTTTGCCATGACCAGCAGAAGCAGCTTGAAGTATATCAAAGCCCACTTCCTGGTAATGTCGTGGTGCACATAGTCCAGAAAGATCTCCTTGTGGAACATGTAGATTTGATGGTATACCGCCGCGACCATAAGAGATGTACTGATGCTGTTCCTTGAGGAAAGAAGCAGAGCTGGGATCATGTAAAAGGTTACTCCTGTTAATATCTCTGATCGCCTGACTTTAGAACTTTCACTTGTCAACGGACTGCTTCTAGGTTTAGCAGCTGCTTCTAGTGGGCTGAATGCCGTGAATTTAGGGAAGGCTCCTTCAGTCGCTTTTAGTGCATCAGAGTGTCCCGTTCCAGCAACTGGCTTGCATGTCTCTGAGACCTGTCAAAACTGGAAACATCAGGTTCATGGACATCTAGCATAGAGTGGCATCATAAGTGAAAAAGAAGCACTAGTTGGATTGTGAGTTTGTGACAAACCTGTGTATTCTGCATGGGAGATCCATTGGATGCTGCAGTAGAAAACCAACGCGGTAAAAATTGTGTGCCGCTGAGGTGTGATGTTGGCTCATGTCCCAGAACCTACACACATGTACATAGGCACAAGACCCAAGCAAACTAAATCACAACAGACTTTGCATTTCTTGAACAAAATCACCTAGGCTATGATCAACAGATGTCAGCCAACTAATGATTAACAGATGTCAGCCAACTAATGAAGCTACTTCTTTTTAGCCAATAAAATATGAAATGAAGTTTGCGAATGGGAAATCTTGGCATCACTAGGCAGAAGATTTCTTGATTGTGGCACATAGAACTCGAATGTTGACATTTAAAGTGTAATCAGCTTGTATTGGAAACATATCGTATCAGAGTCACACTATCCCCTCATGTTAAGTCAATGATCACAAAATGAGATACCCCCACTTCTCAACTCTAGCAATTAGCTGATATTGTGTGGTAGCATGCTCGACTTGTATGGGACGGCAGGTGGAGATTCTAGGGATGACTGCAATTGTTGTTCCTCGTACATTATTGGCATCCAGAGAGACCTCTAACATCAACCAGGTACATGTCAGGCTCGCAAATCAAAACCCTGACAGATGTTTTTTTTTGTTTATCTACCCTTCTGCAGTTCTACCGCTATCCTGACCACAATAGATTTGAATAAAGACAGAGGGGCACACATACTCCCTCAATCCCAAAATAAGTGTCTCAACTTCAGTACAACTTTGTACTCCCTCCGGTGCTTTTTAGTTCACATATAAGATTTGACTGAAGTCAAGCCTCGTAAAGTTTGACCAACTTTATAGAAAAAAATACCAACATTCACAATCTGAAATCAATATCAATAGATGTGTCATGACTTAAAGTTTCATATTGTATAACTTTAGCATGGCAGATGTTGATATTTTTTTATATAAATACGGTCAAACTTTGTGAAGTTTGACTTCAGAGAATTCTAATATGCAGAGTAAAAAGGACCGGAGGGAGTGCTAAAGTCGAGACACGTAGTACATACCACACACCGATACGATATATTAATTGGTATACATAGCACAGTTCCAATCTACCAAAACAATTATCCATCCTTCACGCTGAACGAGACGAAATCGAATGGCACGGGCAGCATCAGATGAGATACTATACTATTACTAGAACCAAACATCCACATGGCAGAGCATCAGATCAAACACACGGAACCAGGCATAACGCTCGCTTTCAAGTATATCACGACAACGCGCTAATGGGAGCTGGAAATGGATGGGTAGACGAACCTTGCTGAGGCCAGGAGGGGATCCAATCGCCGGGGACGGGGCGGCGGTGGCGGGGCGGCGCGGGAGGGAGGAGAGCGCGCGGGATCCAGCCAGGGGCGCCGGCGCCGCATCCGCGCGGGAGAGGGCGAGAGCTAGGGTTTTGGATCGGGCTAGGAATCGCGACGCCATGGCGATGTCTCGCGTCAGCTACCCTGTTCGCTGCCGTGAGGTCGCCAGGAGAACGGGGAGAGGAAGAAGGAGAGAGGGGCTCGTTTTGGGCCCTCAGGGGATTAGGTAAGTGCTGATTTGGCCCGGCTCTGAGCAAGCTCTTCTTTGATTCGGGCTGGCATGGGCTTCAGAATGCAGGCTCAAAGATGAATGGGCCCACTCAGACATTTGGCAGTTCGTCCATTTTGGAAAGATGAAATAAAGGTTGAAGTTATAGGGTACTCTGAGGGCGTGTTCGGAGGCTCTCCAGCTTCTCAAAACTCCACATAACTAGCTTCTCCTCGTGGCTTCTCGCTTCAGCCAGCGATTCCAATTATGTTCGGCTCCTGCTCCAGCTTCTCTTAGCGCTACAACCCAACTGGGGCGGGTTGTGGCCTGTTTAGGCGTGTTGGGCCGGCTGGAGGCAGCCCATTTCGGGCCAGCAGGCGGGGTGAGGCAGACTCCTGCGAGGTGAGCAGGGCTTCAATGACGTTGGAGCTTGAGGTTGCTCCCTTCGGGCTGTGTCGACGGGAACCAGTCGGGATTGGCCTGGAATGGCTCGATCTATTGTCGGGAACGAGCAACGGACGAGGACGGCGCTGCGCGCGATAGAGGTAAGGTTAGCGGCTGAGCATGGCATCAATGGCGTTGGAGTTTAGGTCCTGGTGTTGGGGTTGCTCCCTTCGGGCTGTGTCAATGGGATCCAGTCGGGATTGGCCTCGAACGGCTCGATCTATCGACGAGAAGGAGCGGCGGCCAGGGATGGCGCGGCGGCGCCCACGGCGGCTAGGCCCGTGATGGCGGTAGGGTTAGCGGCTCGAGGGGAACAAACAGCTCGATAGGTTTTCCAGGGAAGGAATGAATCGGTAAGTTTGGCAGTGGCATATCGGTGTAATTTGGGCAAACTCCAGCTTTTATTTTTGGTGGAGCTGGGCCGCCGTTGCTCCTCGTTTTTGCACTGGCCTCGGGCTTAGCTTCCGGAAGCTAGCTTCTTAATGATTTTTTGTTCGGCTCGGCTCCCGTGTCGGGAATTAGTGAAGTGTGGAGTGGGAGGAGATCCGAACACGCCCTGAGTATCATATTGATGTAATCATTGATGAGCTTGTTGAGTTTCAAACAAGGGTGACCTTTGTGTATGGCGAAGCACAGGTAAATGAGAGATACAAAACGTGGGACACCCTCCGTGGAATAGTTGGTGCTAGCAATCTGCCGTGGGTGGTGATGGGAGATTTTAACGAAGTTATACATGCACATGAACATGATGGGGTAGGCCAACGCAGTCAGGCCCAGATGGATGCTTTTCGGGATGCGTTGGACACTTGTGGCCTTGCTGATATAGGCTACACTAAATCGATTGGACTTTTGAAAAAAAAAGGTGGCTGGAGGAACATACACAAGAGTAAGGTTAGACATGTGTGTGGCTAACACTGCATGGCTCTTGGCCTTCCCGTCTTCGGTAGTGGAACACAAGAACGCGGTGTCATCTGACCATATACCTATGCTGCCGCTGTATGAGGACAAACCGACAAGCAAGAGGGGCCCTAGATCTTTCAGATACGAAACTTGCTGGGAGAGGGATCCAGCACTAGTGGCGGTGTTACATGCTGGGTGGACACGAGAAGATGGGGTTTCGGTGCAATCAATGCATGAAAGGCTATCGCGCGTATCGGGAGATCTATCTGCATGGGACAGAAATCACTTTGGGAACGTGCAAAGGGAGATGGCCCAATTGAGGAAAGAACTGCAACAGTTGTGCGAGGCACAAGGAAGATCGGGGCCAACACATGCAGAATTAAAGATTAGCAATTTGCTGGTGGAACTCTTCCATAGAGAAGAGATGCTTTGGAGGCAAAGAGCTCGCGGGGACAAAAATACATACTTCTTCCACTTGAGGGCGTGCAGGCGCAGGCGGAAGAATAGCATCAAATCACTCCTTCGTAATGATGGTAAATTGACAGATAACCCAGCCGAGATGGAGGAGATGGCAACCACTTTTTATAAAGAATTATACAATTCAGAAGGGGTTCAGGGGATGGAGCAGGTTCTCCAATCGGTTGAAGGAAATATGCCCTAGAGGAAATAATAAAGTTATTATTTATTTCCTTATATCATGATAAATGTTTATTATTCATGCTAGAATTGTATTAACCAGAAACATAATACATGTGTGAATACATAGACAAACAAAGTGTCACTAGTATGCCTCTACTTGACTAGCTCGTTGATCAAAGATGGTTATGTTTCCTAACCATAGACATGAGTTGTCATTTGATTAACGGGATCACATCATTAGGAGAATGATGTGATTGACTTGACCCATTCCGTTAGCTTAGCACTTGATCGTTTAGTTTGTTGCTATTGCTTCCTTCATAACTTATACATGTTCCTATGACTATGAGATTATGCAACTCCCGTTTACCGGAGGAACATTTTGTGTGCTACCAAACGTCACAACGTAACTGGGTGATTATAAAGGTGCTCTACAGGTGTCTCCGAAGGTACTTGTTGTGTTGGCGTATTTCGAGATTAGGATTTGTCACTCTGATTGTCGGAGAGGTATCTCTAGGCCCTCTCGGTAATGCACATCACCTAAGCCTTGCAAGCATTGCAACTAATGAGTTAGTTGCGAGATGATGTATTACAGAACGAGTAAAGAGACTTGCCGATAACGAGATCGAACTAGGTATTGAGATACCGACGATCGAATCTCGGGCAAGTAACATACCGATGACAAAGGGAACAACGTATGTTGTTATGCGGTCTGACCGATAAAGATCTTCGTAGAATATGTAGGAGCCAATATGAGCATCCAGGTTCTGCTATTGGTTATTGACCGGAGACGTGTCTCGGTCATGTCTACATAGTTCTCGAACCCATAGGGTCCGCACGCTTAACGCTACGATGATAGTTATATTATGAGTTTATATGTTTTGATGTACCGAAGGAGTTCGGAGTCCCGGATGAGACCGGGGACATGACGAGGAGTCTCGAAATGGTCGAGACGTAAATATTGATATATTGGACGACTATATTCGGACATCGGAAAGGTTCCGAGTGATTCGGGTATTTTTCGGAGTACCGGAGAGTTACGGGAATTCGCCGGGGAGTATATGGGCCTTATTGGGCTTTAGGGGAAAGAGAGAGGAGAGGTTGGGCGCCCCCGAAGGCCTAGTCTGAATTGGACTAGGGGGAGGGGCTGCGCCCCCTCCTTCCTTCTCTTCTCCCTTCCCCTGCCTTGACTCCTACTCCTACTACTTGGAAGGGGGGAATCCTACTCCCGGTGGGAGTAGGACTCCTCCAGGGCGCGCCATAGGAGCCGGCCCTCTCCCCCCTCCTCCACTCCTTTATATACGTGGCCAGGGGGCACCCCATAGACACAACAATTGATCTCTTGATCTCTTAGCCGTGTGCGGTGCCCCCTCCACCATAATCCACCTCGATCATATTGTAGCGGTGCTTAGGCGAAGCCCTGCGTCGGTAGAACATCATCATCGTCACCACGCTGTCGTGCTGACAAAACTCTCTCTCAACACTCGGCTGGATCAGAGTTCGAGGGACGTCATTGAGTTGAACGTGTGCAGAACTCGGAGGTGCCGTGCGTTCGGTACTTGATCGGTCGGATCGTGAAGACGTACAACTACATCAACCACGTTGTGCTAACGCTTCCGCTTTCGGTCTACAAGGGTACGTGGACACACTCTCCCCTCTCATTGTTGTGCATCACCATGATCTTGCATGTGCGTAGGAAATTTTTGAAATTGCTACATTCCCCAACAGTGGCATCCGAGCCTAGGTTTTATGCGTTGATGTAATATGCACGAGTAGAACACAAGTGAGTTGTGGGCGATATAAGTCATACTGCTTACCAGCATGTCATACTTTGGTTCGGCGGTATTGTTGGATGAAGCGGCCCGGGCCGACATTACGCGTACGCTTACGCGAGACTGGTTCTACCGATGTGCTTTGCACACAGGTGGCTGGCGGGTGTCAGTTTATCCAACTTTAGTTGAACCGAGTGTGGCTACGCCCGGTCCTTGCAAAGGTTAAAACAGCACCAACTTGACAAACTATCGTTGTGGTTTTGATGCGTAGGTAAGAACGGTTCTTGCTCAGCCCATAGCAGCCACGTAAAACTTGCAACAACAAAGTAGAGGACGTCTAACTTGTTTTTGTAGGGCATGTTGTGATGTGATATGGTCAAGATGTGATGAGATATAAGTTGTTGTATGAGATGATCATGTTTTGTTGAAGTTATCGGCAACTGGCAAAAGCCTTATGGTTATCTCTCTATTGCATAAGATGCAAGCGCCAAATAATTGATTTACTTTATCGCTATGCGATAGTAATAGTTGCAAGAGCAATTGTTGGCGAGACAACCATGTGACGACACATTGATATAGATCAAGATGATGGAGATCATGGTGTCATGCCGGTGACGATGGAGATCATGACGATGCTTTGGAGATGGAGATCAAAGGCACAAGATGATGATGGCCATATCATGTCACATATTATGATTGCATGTGATGTTTATCTTTTATACATCTTATTTTGCTTAGTTCGGCGGTAGCTTTATAAGATAATCTCTCACTAAATTATCAAGGTATAAGTGTTCTCCCAGAGTATGCACCATTGCGAAAGTTCTTCGTGCTAAGACACCACGTGATGATCGGGTGTGATAGGCTCTACGTTCAAATACAACGGGTGCAAAACAGTTGCACACACGGAATACTCAGGTTAAACTTGACGAGCCTAGCATATAACAGATATGGCCTCGGAACACGGAGGCCGAAAGGTCGAGCGTGAATCATATAGTAGATATGATCAACATAGTGATGTTCACCATTGAAACTACTCCATCTCACGTGATGATCGGACATGGTTTAGTTGATTTGGATCACGTGATCACTTAGAGGATTAGAGGGATGTCTATCTAAGTGGGTGTTGGGTGGTAGGTGCGACATATGCCAACGGGTGGCTTATCATTGTGGGAGCCAGTAAGACATTGTCGGTGCCTGGAAACGGGATAAGGCGAAGACATGCACGCCGGCGGATCTTACCCAGCTTCGGGGCTCTCCTTGGAGATAACACCCCTACTGCTGCTTTGCGGGGTCTCCGCATGTTCACTAGTCGAACAAGTAGCTACACAATGCTCCTTGAGCTGTTTGGTAGGAGGAGGAAGAAGGGCACGGCTAGCCCGCTTCTTCTCCTTGTGGGGTGTTTAGAACTAGCAGGGGGTCGAACCCTTTGCATGAGTGCCCCGGGGGGTTTATATAGGCCTACCCCCCGGGGGTACAATGGTAATCCGACCGGGCGTGGGGCCCAGTCGTCTGTGACTGCGCTCGTCGGCTTCTGCGCCGGCTGCTGGGGCCCGCCGAATGGTGGGTCCCGCCGGCTGCCGGCCCCCTGGTCGACAAGCAGGCCCCACGGTCCAGGGCCTGGTTGGCGGCTGGTTACTGTGGCTTCATCTTGGTGACGTGGGCTTCGTCGTGGTTGGCGCGGCTACAGTGCCGTCGCCCGTCGAGCGATCGCTGTAGCCTCACCGCGTCTTGTCTCCTTAATGGGGCATCTCCTTCGAGGGAGGCGGCAAGCCGGCCGCGGGGAGCCGGCTTTGTATTGGGCCGACTGGTTGGAGGCGTGGCCGCCTTCGGGCGTCTCTCTGCCCGAAGGGGCCCACCATCTGTGGGCCACGCTGGTGGCCCGTCGTGGGTGACACCAAGGTCAACATGGCAACAGTGCCACACCGGACGGGCCATGCCTACTCCGTATGGCATACTGTGCCAGGCGTGCTCCGGGATTCAGGGGTGGCAGGCTTCACTGTAGCCACACCCCGTCGCACCACCGTTAGGTGGGTGCAAACTTTGAGGGTACGGTCTCTACCGCTTTATGGGAGCCGGCTTCTTGGGCGGCCTCCTCATGGCTGGCTTTTTTGGAGTCGGCATCTTGGAGCCGGCTTCCTCGAGTTGGCCACCCATGGTTTTCTTTATGAGGGGTAAAGTCGGGCCGCCTTCTTCGAACTGACCTGGGTGACAGCCAGCCAGGGAAAGGCGGCCCCATGTCTTGGAATCCTGAGAGCCGGACGGGCTCGTAATTTTTTCAGAAGGGCCAGGGGAAGCCGACTAGGCTACCCATGGCTATTTACTCCGACAGTAGTCCCCGAAGCTGATCGAGCCTCGAGGCGGACAGTGGGACGAGAAGCTTGGTCAGCTTCCTATCCTGAAGAGCTGGCTTTGCTTGTGCACGCCGACTTCAGAGAGCTCCGGTTCTCGCAGGCGGGGACGCGAACTACGTGGCGAGGTAATCCTGCCAACGCACGCGCGCGACGGGACATCGCCGTAGGCCCGGGCCCGCCACTCGCAGGCCTCGGTCCGAGCGCGGATCTTCCGTGGCCCACATGGGCCGCTCGCCTTCCCGCGGCGGTTTTTATTCCACCATCATGGCACAGTAATCGCGGGACGTGGGGGAGTGGGCACGATCGATCCCCACGCTTCCCCACGCCGTGCCTCCTCGGTCCCGCCACGCGAGCCTATAAGTAGGGGGAGGAGGGGGAGTGGCAGAGGTTCGCATGCTCTCTCTCGCTCCGCCCCCTCTCGTCCTTGCTTCTTCCTCTCGTTGCCGCCGCAGCCTCCCGTCTCAGCGCCGTCGCGCCTCCACATCGCCTCGCTCCCATGGCGCTGTCAAGCTAGTGGGACGACTCCAACGTCCATGAGGATCACGTGGAGTTCCTTCGCCAGACCCGGCGCCTGCCCGACGCCAACCTCGTGCGGGTCCGTCTGGCGCCGAAGACGGAGATCTCGCCGGCGCCGGAGGAGGGTGAGCGTGTCGTCTTCCGCTCGCACTTCCTGCGCGGCTTCGGCCTTCCGGCGAGCGGATTTCTGCGCTCCTTCCTTGAGTTTTACAACCTCCAGCCGCATCACCTCACGCCCAATGCGGTGATGCTGCTGTCGCCCTTCGTCTCCCTCTGCGAAGGCTTCTTGGGGCTGCTCCCCACGCTGGAGCTCTGGGGAGAGTTCTTCCAGAGCAAGCTCAGCACCGTCGTCGCGGGCGTGCCCGCCCCCTGCGGGGCCTTCATCGCCATGAGGAGGGCGAGCGAGAACAACCCGTTCCCGCCCATCCCCCTGATCCAGTCGGTGAAGATCTGGCAGAAATCGTATTTCTACATGAAGAACGTCGCCGAGCAAGGAGACCACGTCAACTGCCGGATTACGTAGCCGGCCCGCCGGCTGGGAGGCAGCCCTCGTGGAGTTTCCGGTCCCAGTCACTGTCTCAGGCCGGGAACGCCGCCGTCTCCTGGCTTCGGGTGATGATCCAGTCGGAGGGCCTGAACGGGGCCGACTTGGTGGCCGCCTTTGTGGAGCGCCGGATATCTCCTCTCCAGAGCCGGCCCCACATGATGTGCCAGATGAGCGGCCGCTTCGACCCAAGCCGGCTGAGCACCAGGGAGATGCCTCATGCGGAGGTATCGTATATGGTAAACTACATCTCAAATTGCAAGCTCTCCGAAGACTGGCGATACGGCAAGGCGCCGTATTCTCGCGCCAACCCTCCGCCCGTGGTAAGTTTTTCTTCTCTTTCTCCTTTTCATGGGTAGCCGGCTTTACGATGGCCGGCTTCTAATCAGTCGGTCTTTCTTATGCAGAACCCCCTTCTCCCGCCGACGACCGAGACAGCGGGGATAGAACGTCAGTATGCCCCCGACCGCACGGCGAACGACGTCGACGATCTGGACTTGGGGGCGGCCGCCATGGAAGACGCCGTCATGGGGGACGACGCTGAGCCCGGGGGCACAAGGCTCACCGCCAGCTTCGAGGACTGGCCGTCGCCAGCCGGCGGCCGACCATCAGGGTGCGGGCTCGTCTATCGCGCCGGCTGCCGGTGGCGGCGCACAGAAGCGCCGAGCCGCTTCAGGCCTCTTCGGCAGTCGGCCGAAGAAGTCCAAAGCCTCCACCGCGGCGACCAAGCGAGACGAGGCGGCTGCGAAAGCGGCCCGCTTCCGTAAGGCAGTGAAGCAGCCTCAGGCGGTCTCAGCGTAAGTCTTCAATTGCCCTGCCGCATGCTCTTCGTTATTCTCTTCTTGTTAGAGCATTCTTCTTAACTTCTTCCGCTTGCTGGACAGGGCGCCGCTTTCCCTTGAGCGTGGTCCGGGCGGCTCCGTAGTGGGGCCGACTGGAGGTTCTTCAAGCTCCCGCCGTGTGGACCCCCGCGCCGACCTCAGGGAGGCCACAGAGCGAAACGCCCGTGAAGCGTGGGAGGAGCGCGAGGCGGCGGAGAAAGCGGCCGCCCAGGCGGCGAGGGAGCAGGCTGACATGGCAGTCAAGGCCCAGACGGAGGCGGCGACCGCGGAGACGGAGGCGGAGAGTTCGTGCAACCAGCCTCTGCTGCTCGCCATTCCCCTCCGAGCCGTGGCCCCTGACACCCCATTGCCCTTGGTGGAGGAGATCATCCAAGGCCCGCCTCTGATGGAGAGGGGGGAGGACCCCGTGGCCTTTGCGAGGAGAACGCCGCCAGCCGCGCCAACCGGAGCGGGCCAAGGCGGCCAGTCGTCAGCGGCGCCAGAGGGGCCGGCCGGGGGCGAGCCGGAGGGCAGAGCCGGCCTCGAGGTGCAGCCGGTGATGGGCCGGCACGTAGGGGGAGGCGCCGCCCCGCCGGAGTCGCGCCGAGTCATGGGCGCGAGCCAGTCGGCGGAAGATTTGGAGGCGGCAAGCACTGCCACGTCCGAGTGGACTCCCAGCGGGGGGACTGGCGAGCTGAATGTGGCGGCTCAAGGTGTCCGGAGCTGGCTGCAAGCTCAGGCCGCCCTGCTGCAACAATTCACCTAGGAGTTCCTGTCAACGCGAGCCACCATCCGGGTAAGTCATTCATTCTTGGCCGCTTTGCTCTCTTGATTTCTTCCGTGGGGGCGCGTCAGCACACCCACTGGGTGTAGTCCCCGAGATTCGGGTCGACTGCTACGTAGTCGGGTCGGATCTTTCTTGACGGCTACCTTATTTTTGCCTCTTGTCTGAACTTCCAGGAATATCACAACCTCCGTGCTGCCGCCTTCAACTCCCAGGCTCGGGAGTTGAGCCGGAGGACCGACGACCTGGCCGACAGCCGAAGTAAGTACTCGATCTTGTCTGTCTCCTGTGGGGGCGCGTCAGCGCACCCACTGGGTGTAGTCCCCGAGATTCGGGCCGACTGCTGAGCAGTCGGGTCGGATCTTTCTTGACGACTCTTTCCTTATTGGTTTTTCTTTTTCTTTGTCTTCAGGGGCCAACGCCGACTTGAGGAAGGAGCTCGGCGAAGCGAAGGCCGCCCTTCATACCAAGGAGGCCGAGTACGCTGCCTTGGTTCAGGAACGGGATCCCTGCCAAGAAGCTGGCCGACCAAGGAGAGAGCCACAAGGCGGCCCTGCAGGCGGCGCAGGATAGCGAAGCCGCCCTGAAGGCAGAGTATGAGACCGAGGCGGCGAGCTGGGCTGAGACCCGGCGAGCCCTGGATGAAGGCTTCGGCCGGATCGAGGATTTGATCGACGGTAAGCCGCCTTCCTCGCCCCTCTCCTGCCCCTTGCCGCCTGGGTTTTTGGCTTAACTTGAGCTGCTGCTTGTTTTTTGGTGCAGACTACTTCCCCGGCTACTCCGCCTTCGCCGCCCAAAGCATTGAGGCCCATCGCGAGGCGCGCCGTCAGGCGGGGGCCAACATCGCGCCGGATGCGAACCGGACGCTTGAGGAGCAGCTCTTGGCTGTCCAGGCGCGGTTGCAGCCGGCTCATCGGATGCTTCGCCGGCTCCAACGTGCCGGGGCGCAAGTGTTGGCCGCCCTCTGGCCCGGCGAGACGATCCCCCGCACCCCAAGCCGAACTGCCGACTGGCTAGAGGTCGCAGTCGGTCGCTTTGAGGCTTGGAAGGCGTCGGCGGCCCGCCTCGGAGCCGGGCGGGCGTTGGAGTTCGTTCGGGCTTGGTACCCAGGGCTGAGCCTGGACCAGCTGCGCACTTGGCGGATGGAGGCCGACGCGGAGCTGGAGGAGGTGAGGCCGGCTATCGCCCAGCGAGCTTCGACGATCGCCGAGTGCACCGACATCAGCGTTTTCGCACCCGAAATCGATGATGACGGTGTTGCTCAGCCGGAGGAGTGGTTCGGGCTGAACCCGGCGGTGGGCGAGGACTCGGCGGAGGAGATTGCCTCCAGCGACGAGGGCGAGGATGACGAAGAGGAGGACGGCGAAGACGTCGAGCCGGCTGGTGGAACAACCGGCCGACCTCAGGCCGACCGTGCCTCCAGCAACGAGGCGCGTGGAAGCGCGCCCTCTGCGGGAGGCGGTGACCAAGCCGAAGTTCGCCAGCCGGCCGCTCCTTCAGCCGGCACGACCGTCTCCGCCAACCAGTCCGGCTCGTCGGTCGCTCCGCCAGCTTGACCTGCCGTCTTTATCTTTCCTGCTTGTTGTCTTTTGAACAATCTTCATTAAGTTTTCGCAGTTCCACCCACTGGGGGTGTATCCAAACTATGTTGAATGCTGGCCTCTCGGAGGTCTTTTATGTAAATATTATTATGTGCATGTTTGGTTTCCATTCGCGTATGCTTTTTATCCTTAGGCTTTTTCCTTTGCCGCCTTCCCTCTTTGGGGAGGCAAGTACTTGAGCTTTCTTGGATTGAAGTGAAGTGAATGGAAACTGGCCGGCCGGCTACTCTGGTAGCCAGTCGGCGGTGGGAGAAAAAACCGGCTTTTGTTATATTAGTCCGTTAGTCCCTAGCCGTTTTTTCGTGTGGGCGCCCGTTCCTGCCTTTAACTCTTGCCAGTCGGACAGCCGGTTCTTCGAACTGCGACTTTTGGCAAGAGAAAGCTTGGGAGCCGGCACACTACTTATCTGACTGCGGGTAGGACTTCTAATATAACTCCAGTCGGCCAGTCCCCGAGCCGACTAGTCGAACCCGGTGCCGGACGGAACACGTAAATGAAATGACAAGGTCATAAGCATGATACTTTTCATTCATAGATAAGGGATGGCAGTCCCCGAGCCCTCCTCGGGGGCCTATTGTCTTGTACTTAATACAAAAGTTAGCGTGATACATACTGCATTTCAACTATAAAATCTTCGAAGGAGGTTGGCGTTCCATGGTCGTTCCGACTCCTTGCCGGAGTCGTCTCTCTTGCGTGCCTTCGGCTTCTGTGCGTCGATCAGGTAGTAGGAGTCGTTGCCTAGAGCTCTGCTGATGACGAAGGGGCCTTCCCAAGGGGCTGAGAGCTTGTGCTGGCCGGCTGTTCGCTGGATCAGCCGGAGCACAAGATCGCCCTCTTGGAAAGATCTTGGCCTGACCTTCCGGCTGTGGTAGCGGCGCAAACCCTGCTGGTAGATGGCAGACCGGCTGAGGGCTAACAGCCGGCTTTCTTCCAGCAGGTCGACGCCGTCTTCTCGTGCTTCCTTGGCCTCCGCTTCCGTGTACATGGTTACTCGAGGCGAGTCGAACTCGATGTCAGTTGGGATGACCGCCTCGGCACCATACACAAGGAAGAAAGGGGTGAAGCCGGTTGACTTGTTTGGTGTAGTGCGCAGACTCCAGAGGACAGCCGGCAGCTCATCGAGCCAACAGCCGGCTGAGCGCTCCAGAGGTACGACCAGTCGGGCTTGATGCCGGAGAGGATGAGGCCGTTGGCTCGCTCGACCTGGCCGTTTGACTGCGGGTGGGCGACGGATGCTAAGTCCAGTCGGATACCTTGGGCTGCGCAGAAACGTGCCAAGGCTCCTTTGGCAAAATTCGTGCCATTGTCGGTGATGATGCTGTGTGGCACGCCGTACCGAGTTGTTATGTCTGCGATGAACGTCACAGCAGTCGGCCCATTCAGCTTCTTGATCGGCTTTGCCTCAATCCACTTGGTGAATTTGTCCACGGCGACGAGCAAATGCGTCATGCCGCCGCGCGCCGTCTTGAATGGGCCCACCATGTCCAGTCCCCAAACGGCGAAGGGCCAAGTGAGGGGAATGGTCTTGAGTGCCGAAGCCGGCATGTGTTGCTTGGAGCTGAAAAGTTGGCACCCCTTGCAATGTTTAACTAATTCTTTGGCGTCATCCAAAGCAGTCGGCCAGAAGAAACCATGGCGGAAGGCTTTGGCGACAAGTGATCTTGAGGCCGCATGGTGGCCGCATTCTCCTTGGTGAATGTCTCTGAGGATTGCAATGCCCTTCTCTTGCTCGACGCACCGTTGGAGGATTCCAGTGACACTGCGCTTGACTAGTTCTCTGTTGACGATTGTGTATGCTCCGGCTCGACGTTGGACTTGTCTTGCTTCTGTTTCGTCAGCCGGCAGGTCTTGGTTTACTAGGAAGTTGAGGATGGACTGAGCCCATGACGGAGCCGCGACTTCTCCTACTGCCAATGTGGCTACTGCCACCAGGGTGGGCGGGCTGGGTGGTGAAATGCTGGAGTCGGCCGCCGGCTGTTGTGCTGGTGCAGTCCCCGGGCCGGCTACCGCAGTCCCCGAGCCGGGTGTGGCAGTCCCCGAGCCGGTTGCCGAAGTCCCCGGGCCGGCTGCGGGAGTCT
The DNA here is from genome assembly GCF_018294505.1 of Triticum aestivum. Lineage (NCBI taxonomy): Eukaryota > Viridiplantae > Streptophyta > Magnoliopsida > Poales > Poaceae > Triticum > Triticum aestivum. Next base: position 421,340,495 of record NC_057794.1, on the reverse strand, counting down.
CGGGGTCGCCTGCTTGGTTCTTCGAGCCGGACCCGGCCGCATCGGGGTCAGGCGGCACGAAGATGGAGTCGGACTCTGGAGACGGCTTGATGGACGGCTTGAGGAGGCGTTGTAGAGCGACGCCGGTTGGAATTGCTTGCCGAGTGGAGCCTATTCGAGCCAGGGCATCGGCTGGCTCGTTGTCGGCTCGCGGTACGTGGAGGAACTCGCATCCTTCAAAGTATCCGCTGAGTTGTTGGACCAGGAAGCGGTAGCTCGCCATGTTTGCGTCCTTGGCATCCCAGTCGCCGGATGATTGCTGGACCACCAAGTCCGAGTCGCCATAACATAGGATCCGGCGAATGCCGAGTTCCTTGGCAAGCCGGAGCCCGTGTATGAGCGCCTCGTACTCGGCCACGTTGTTGGAGGCGGCAAAGTGGATCTGTAGCGTGTATCTGAGCTTGTCGCCTTTGGGAGAGGTAAGGACGACGCCGGCTCCCAAGCCGGTGCGCATCTTGGACCCGTCGAAGTGCATGCGCCAATGGGTGGAGTCGGGAGCCGGCGGCAGGTACTGGGTCTCGGCCCAGTCGACGAGGAAGTCGGCCAGTGCTTGGGACTTGATGGCGGTGCGGGGCTGGTAGAAGATCGTGTAGGGGGCCAGCTCGATGGCCCATTTCGCCACCCGGCCGGATGCGTCCCGGCTGCCTATGATCTCGGCCAGCGGGGCGGTGCATACGACCGTGACGGGATGCTCTTGAAAGTAGGGCTTCAGCTTCTTGGCGGTGAAGTACACGCCGTAACACATCTTCTGGTAGTGCGGGTAGTTCTGCTTTGAGGCGGACAGCACCTCGCTCAAATAATACACCGGCCTCTGGACCGGCTGGGCTCGGCCTTCTTCTGGGCGTTGGACTACGATGACGGTGCTGACCACCCGGCTGGTTGCGGCGATGTAGAGGAGCATGGGCTCTTTCTCAGTCGGCGCCGCCAGAACGGGCGGCGTGGCCAGCATCTTCTTCAGCTCGTGAAAAGCTTGGTCGGCCTGGTCGTTCCACTCGAAGTGAGTGCTCTTCTTCATGAGGCGGTAGAGGGGGAGAGCTTTCTCTCCGAGCCGGCTGATGAAGCGGTTCAAGGAGGCCAAGCACCCGGTGAACTTCTGAATGTCTCGAAGCTTGGTGGGGATCGCCATTCTCTCGATGGCCTTGATCTTCACCGGGTTGCATTCGATGCCGCGTTCGGAGACCAGGAAGCCTAGGAGCTGGCCGGCTGGCACTCCGAACACGCATTTCTCGGGGTTGAGCTTGATTTGGAACCGGCGTAGGTTCTCAAACGTTTCCTTGAGGTCTCCCAGCAAGGTGCCGCGCTTCTCCGTCTTCACCACGATGTCGTCCACGTAAACGTGAGCGTTTCTGCTGAGCTGCTTGAGGAGGCACTTCTGTATGCAACGCTGAAAAGTGGCACCGGCATTTCTCAAGCCGAATGTCATAGTCAGGTAGCAGAAGGCTCCAAATGGCGTGATGAAGGCGGTCTTCAGGCGGTCGTCCGGATCCAGCTTTATCTGGTGATATCCGGAGTAAGCATCCAAGAAACTCAACAGCTCGCATCCGGCTGTGGAGTCTATCACTTGGTCTATCCTTGGCAGGGCAAAGGGATCTTTGGGGCAGGCCTTGTTGAGGCTTGTGTAGTCTATGCACATGCGCCACTTGTTGTTCTTCTTTAGCACGAGGACCGGGTTGGCGAGCCACTCTGGAAAGAAAACTTCCATAATGAAGCCGGCTGCCAAAGCCGGGCTATCTCCTCCCCTACGATCCTGCGTTTCTCCTCCGACAGTCGGCGAAGGGGTTGTTTGACTGGCTTTGCGTCTTCTCGAACGTGTAGTTTGTGCTCGGCGAATTTCCTCGGAACACCCGGCATGTCCTTGGGGGACCATGCAAAGATGTCCCGATTCTCACGGAGGAAATCGGCGAGCTCGCCTTCCTATTTGCTGTTCAGGTTTGCCCCGATGACGGCAAACCTCTCTGGATGCTCGGGGTCAAGAGGTATCTTCTTCGTCTCCTTGGCCGGCTGGAAAGATCCTTGAGCATCATGCTCCTTGGGGTCGGGGGACACGGCCGACTGCTTGCCGGCTATGGCCACGACTCGGTCCAACATCTTCTTTTCCTCGGCAATCACAAGGGACTCGGCCAGCCGGCTGCTGGCTGCCGCGCACTCAGAGGACTTCTTGTAATCGCCGGCTACGGTGATGACGCCTTTGGTGCTTGGTATCTTCATCTTGAGGTATGCATAGTGGGGAACTGCCATGAATTTGGCCAAGGCAGGTCGGCCAAGCAATGCATGGTAAGGGCTCTCCAGGTCCACCACTTCAAACCAGATCGCTTCCCGGCAGAAATGCTCCTTGTCCCCAGAAAGCACATAGATCTTGGTCTTGCCAATGGGGGCGCAGGACAGGTCGGGTACGATGCCATGAAACACTGTCCGGGTAGGCATGAGCTGCTTCGTCTTGATGTTTAGCTTCTCCAGGGTGTCACGGTACAGGATGTTGATGCTGCTCCCGCTGTCTATCAACACACGGGAGAAGCGGGCGGCGCGTCTGTCCGTTGCAAGGGTGGCTTCCAGGACCAAAGCATAAGAACCAGGAGACGGCATCACCTCTGGATGGTCGGACCGGCTCCAGCTGATGGGCTTTTCTGACCAATGCATGTGTTCGGCGGGGTTGGCAGCGACCACGCTGACTTCCTGGCGCTCTCGGCGTTTGCTGCGCCGGTCTTCGGGCTGGCTTGTAAAGATGATGTAGGTTGCTTGCTCGTCAGGGAACTCGTCATGCACGGCTCCGACCGCGGGCCGAGCTGCCGGAGGCGGCGGAGGCGGAGGCGGCGGGCCGGCAGGCGGAGGCGGCGCGAGCCCCTCGCCTTTGGAGATTCGGGTGAGCCAATGGCACTTCCGGGTTGTGTGGTTGGACGGCTTCGCGCCGCTGTGGAACTTGCACGGGGCGTCGAGAGTTTGCTCGTAGGAGAAAGCCGGCTGCCAAGCCGGCCGGCCGCCCTTGGGTTTCTTGGGCGCGGGCCGCCCTTCTGGCGGCACGTCTTCAACTGTGGCCACCTGCCGACTGGCGGGAGGCGGCGTGGGGCCCTTGCGCTTGTGGTCGTTCGAGTGGGGGCGTCGGCCGGAATCCCCAGCCGGCGTCTTGGGCGCCGGGTTGAGTACCTTTCCGGACGCGTCTACCCGAAGCTCGGTCTTCATTGAGGAGTCGGCGGTGGCGTACTTGTCCGCTATGTCCAGAAGCTCGTCGAGGGTAGTCGGCTCGTCGCAGAGGAGCTTGTGCTTGAGGAGGGTGCCTTCTCGGCATCCGGCTGTGAAGTATTCTATGGCTTGCACCTCGTGCACCCCTTCGCAAGAGTTGCGGAGCTCGGCCCAACGCGTGAGGTAGTCGCGAGTGGACTCGGCGGGGCCTTGTACGCACAAGGAGAGCTGTCTGGGCTTGGGAGCCCGCTTGTAGGTGCTGGTGAAGTTGCGGATGAAAGCTTCGGTGAAATCTAGCCAGCTGTTGATGCTGAGAGGCTTGAGGCTGTTGAGCCAGGTCCGCGCCGTGCCTTGCAGCATGAGGGGCACGTACTTCACGGCAACGCGCCGGTTGCCGTTGGCTATGCTGACCGCCGTGGAGTAGTCGATCAACCAATCTTCCGGCTTCACGGAGCCGTTGTACTTGGGCGTGTCTCTTGGGAGCGAGAACCCTTTGGGGAAGGGCTCGTCGCGGATGCGGGGGCCGAAACAAGGCGGGCCGACATCGTCTTCTTCTTCCAACGCCAGGGATCGCGCCAGGCGGTCGATCCGATGGCGGGCGTCGTTCTCGCCGACTCCTTCGCGGCGACCTAGTCGGCCGCTGAGAGTCGGGTGCGCCACTGGCGGCGGGGTGGGATATCTCTCTCCACGGGGTCGAGGCGGAGGCGGGTTGCCCCGCCATTCCATGGCTCGGGGATGGCCGTCCGCGTCTCGCTCGATGGAGATTCGGGTCCGGCTACGGCTGGCAGCCGGCTCTTTCTCGCGCCGCGTGCGGGTGTCGCTCGTAGCCGGCGTCCGGGACGTCGCGCCGTGATCTCGGCGCGGGGGAGGGCTTCCCGCGCGGGCGTCTGCTTCATGTCGCTGCGCGGCTGCGTCAATCAGTTGCTGGATGCGCCGGGTCATGTGGGGGAGGTCTTCGGCCTGCAAGCCGTCCAACTCGTCTACGGCCGCCTGGGCGGCACGCAAGTTCTCGAGCGGAGTGGCACAGACCGGGCGGTCGACTCCCAGCGTGTCGGCGATGATGGTGCCGCGTTGCTTGACAAGGCTGGCCCGGCTCGGCCCGCCCGGGGCCGGCGTGCCAAAGGCGGCGCGGTCAGCTTCGCGCTGATAGGCCTCAGTGAGGCGTCTTACGGAAGCCAGCCTCCGGCCTTCTGCGAGGAGGGTGAGGCGGCGTGCCTCCAATGCTTCGTCGTCGGCATTAGCCAGGAGGGGGGTGAACAAGTCGTGGGCCACCGCGTGCGGGGCGTCGTGGGCGCTCTCGTCGGCCGGGCCGCCGTGGCCGACAACCATCACTTCGGTGGTGGCAGCGTCACAGCCGTCGGCTCGAGGAAGCGGGTCGTTGTAGATCGTGACGTTGGTGGGGAAGGCATCGAACGAGGCCGTGTCGGAGTCGACAGGCATCGGGTCGGTGGAGCCAACCAACTCCAGGTCCGCAGCGGGCTCGCTGGAGACATGGAGCCGACCGAGAAGGTTGGCGAGGTGGTCGGTGCCCGCATCGGAGGCGAGCTTGTCGGAGATGAGGGTTTCGTCGAGGAGATCGGCGAGGCTGCTCGCCGCGCAGATGCTGGTGACGCCTTGCAGCGCGTCGTGGCAAGCGCCATCGGGCGTGCCGGGCTGGCTACGCTCGCGGGGGAGGAAGAGGGTTCCCGTCCAGAACAGGTCTCCGGACGACGGTGCACCTAGCCCCACGGTGGGCGCCAAATGTCGGGTGGTAGGTGCGACATATGCCAACGGGTGGCTTATCATTGTGGGAGCCAGTAAGACATCGCCGGTGCCTGGAAACGGGATAAGGCGAAGACATGCACGCCGGCGGATCTTACCCAGCTTCGGGGCTCTCCGTGGAGATAACACCCCTACTGCTGCTCTGCGGGGTCTCCGCATGATCACTAGATGAACAAGTAGCTACACAATGCTCCTTGAGCTGTTTGGTGGGAGGAGGAAGAAGGGCACGGCTAGCCTGCTTCTTCTCCTTGTGTGGTGTCTAAGACTAGCAGGGGGTCGAACCCTTTGCATGAGTGCCCCGGGGGTTTATATAGGCCTACCCCCCGGGGGTACAATGGTAATCCAACCGGGTGCAGGGCCCAGTCATCTGTGACTGCGCTACGCCGCTTCTGCGCCGGCTGCTGGGGCCCACCAAATGGTGGGTCCCGCCGGCTGCCAGCCCTCTGGTCGACAGGCAGGCCCCACGGTCCAGGGCCTGGTCGGCGGCTGGTTACTATGGCTTCATCTTGGTGACGTGGGCTTCGTCGTGGGTTGGCGCGGCTTACAGTGCCGTCGCTCGTCGAGCGATCGTTGTAGCCTCACCGCGTCTTGTCTCCTTAATGGCGCGTCTCCTTCGAGGGAGGCGGCAAGCCGGCGCGGGAGCCGGCTTTGTGATTGGGCGACTGGTTGGAGGCGTGGCCGCCTTCGGGCGTCTCTCTGCCTGAAGGGTCCCACCATCTGTGGGCCACGCTGGTGGCCCGTCGTGGGTGACACCAAGGTCAACATGGCAACAGTGCCGCGCTGGACGGGCCATGCCTACTCCGTATGGCATACTGTGCCAGGCGTGCTCCGGGATTCGGGGGTGGCAGGCTTCACTGTAGCCACACCCCGTCGGACCACCGTTAGGTGGGTGCAAACTTTGAGGGTACGGTCTCTACCGCTTTATGGGAGTCGGCTTCTTGGAGTCGGCCTCCTCATGGCCGGCTTTTTTGGAGTCGGCATCTTGGAGCCGGCTTCCTCGAGTCGTCCACCCATGGTTTTCTTTATGAGGGGTAAAGTCGGGCCGCCTTCTTCGAACTGGCCTGGGTGACAGCCAGCCAGGGGAAGGCGGCCCCATGTCTTGGACTCCTGAGAGCCGGACGGGCTCGTAATTTTTTCAGAAGGGCCAGGGGAAGCCGGCTAGGCTACCCATGGCTATTTACTCCGATAGTGGGAGTTCTTAAGTAATATGATTAATTGAACTTAAATTTATCATGAACTTAGTTCTGGTAGTATTAGCATATCTATGTTGTAGATCAATAGCTCGCGTTTAGCTCCCCCAGTTTTATTTTTGATATGTTCCTAGAGAAAACAAGTTGAAAGATGTTAGTAGCAATGATGCGGATTGGATCCGTGATCTTAGGTTTATCCTCATTGCTGCACAGAAGAATTATGTCCTCGATGCACCGCTAGGTGACAGACCTATTGCAGGAGCAGATACAGACGTTATGAACGTTTGGCTAGCTCAATATGATGACTACTTGATAGTTTAGTGCACCATGCTTAACAACTTAGAATCGGGACTTCAAAGACGTTTTGAATGTCATGGACCATATGAGATGTTCCAGGAGTTGAAGTTAATATTTCAAGTAAAATACCCGAGTTGAGAGATATGAAGTCTCCAACAAGTTCTGTAGCTAAAAGATGGAGGAGAATAGCTCAAGCAGTGAGCATGTGCTCAGATTGTCTGGGTACTACAATCGCTTGAATCAAGTGGGAGTTAATCTTCCAGATAAAATAGTGATTGACAGAATTCTCTAGTCACCATCACCAAGTTAGTAGAACTTCATGATGAACTATAATATGCAAGGGATGACGAAATTAATTCCCAAGCTCTTCGTGATGCTGAAATCGATGAAGGTAGAAATCAAGAAAAACATCAAGTGTTGATGGTTAACAAGATCACTAGTTTCAAGAAAAGAGCAAAGGGAAAGAAAGGGAACTTCAAGAAGAACGACAAGCAAGTTGCTGCTCAAGTGAAGAAGCCTAAGTCTTGACCTAAGCCTGAGACTAAGTGCTTAACTGCAAAGGGACTGGTCACTAGAAGCGGAACTACCCCAAGTAATTGGCGGATAAGAAGGATGGCAAAGTGAACAAAGGTATATTTGATATACAGATTATTGATGTGTATTTTACTAGTGTTCGTAACAACCCCTCGGTATTTGATACTGGTTTAGTTGCTAAGAGTAGTAACTCGAAACGGAAGTTGCAGAATGAACATAAACTATTTAAGGGTGAAGTGACGATGTGTGTTGGAAATAGTTCCAAGATTGATATGATCATCATCGCACACTCCCTATACTTTCCGGATTAGTGTTGAACCTAAATAAGTGTTATTTGGTGTTTGCGTTGAGCATGAATATGATTTGATCATGTTTATTGCAATACGGTTATTCATTTAAGTAAGAGAATAAATTGTTGTTCTGTTTACATGAATAAAACCTTATATGGTTACACACCCAATGAAAATGGTTCGTTGGATCTCGATCGTAGTGATACACATACTCATAATATTGAAACCAAAAGATGCAAAGCTAATAATGATAGTGCAACTTATTTGTGGCACTGCCGTTTAGGTCATATTGGTGTAAAGCGCATGAAGAAACTCCATGCCGATGGACTTTTGGCATCACTTGATGCTTGTGAACCATGCCTCATGGGCAAGATGACTAAGACTCTGTTCTCCGAAACAATGGAGCGAGCAAAAAACTTATTGGAAATAATACATACTGATGAATGCGGTCCGATGAGTCTTGATGCTCACGGCGGGATCGTTATTTTCTGACCTTCACAGATGATTTGAGCAGATATGGGTATATCTACTTGATGAAACATAAGTCTGAAACATTTGAAAAGTTCAAAGAATTTCAGAGTGAAGTGGAAAATCATCGTAACAAGAAAATTAAGTTTCTACGATCTGATCGTGGAGGTGAATATTTGAGTTATGAGTTTGGTCTTCATTTGAAACAATGCGGAATAGTTTCGCAACTCACGCCACCTGGAACACCACAGTGTAATGGTGTGTCCAAACATCGTAACCGTGCTTTATTAGATATGGTGCGATCTATGACGTCTCTTACTGATTTACCGCTATCATTTTGGGATTATGCATTAGAGACAACTACATTCACGTTAAATAGGACACCATCTAAATCTGTTGAGACGACACCGTATGAACTATGGTTTGGCAAGAAACCTAAGCCGTCGTTTCTTAAAGTTTGAGGTTGCAATGCTTATGTGAAAAAGTTTCAACCTGATAAGCTCAAACCCAAATCGGAGAAGTGTGTCTTCATAGGATACCCAAAAGAAAATGTTGGGTACACCTTCTGTCACAGATCCGAAGGCAAGATATTCGTTGCTGAGAATGGATCCTTTCTAGAGAAGGAGTTTCTCTCGAAAGAAGTGAGTGGGAGGAAAGTAGAACTTGATGAGGTAACTATACCTGCTCCCTTATTGGAAAGTAGTTCATCACAGAAATCTGTTCCTGTGACTACTACACCAATTAGTGAGGAAGCTAATGATGATGATCATGTAACTTCAGATGAAGTTACTACCAAACCTCATAGGTAAACCAGAGTGATATCCGCACCATAGTGGTACGGTAATCCTATTCTAGAGGTCATGTTACTTGACCATGACGAGCCTACGAACTATGAGGAAGTGATGATGAGCCCAGATTCCGCGAAATGGCTTGAGGCCATGAAATCTGAGATGAGATCCATGTATGAGAACAAAGTATGGACTTTAATTGACTTGCCCATTTATCGGCGAGCCATTGAGATTAAATGGATCTTCAAGAGGAAGATGGACGCTGATAGTAGTGTTACTATCTACAAAGCTAGAATTGTCGCAAAAAGGTTTTCGACAAGTTCAAGGTGTTGACTACGATGAGAGTTTCTCACTCGTATCTATGCTTAAGTCTGTCTGAATCATGTTAGCAATTGCCACATTTTATGAAATCTGGCAAATGGATAAACAAAATTGCATTCCTTAATGATTTATTAAAGAAGAGTTGTATATGATGCAACCAGAAGGTTTTGTCAATCCTAAAGGTACTAAAAAATATGCAAGCTCCAGCGATCCATCTATGGACTGGTGCAAGCATCTCGGAGTTGGAATATACGCTTTGATAAGTTGATCAAATCATATAGTCTTATACAGACTTGCGGTGAAGCCTGTATTTACAAGAAAGTGAGTGGGAGCAGTACAGCATTTCTGATAAGTATATGTGAATGACATATCGTTGATCGGAGATAATGTAGAATTATTCTGCAAAGCATAAAGGAATGTTTGAAAGGAGTTTTTCAAAGAAAGACCTCGGTGAAGCTGCTTACATATTGAGCATCAAGATCTATAGAGATAGATAAAGATGCTTGATAAGTTTTTCAATGAGTACATACCTTGACAAGATTTTGAAGCAGTTCAAAATGGAACAGTCAAAGAAGGAGTTCTTGCCTGTGTTACAAGGTGTGAAGTTGAGTAAGACTCAAAACCCGACCAAGGCAGAAGATAGAGAGAGAATGAAAGTCATTCCCTATGCCTTAGCCATAGGTTCTATAAAGTATGCCATGCTGTGTACCAGACCTATTTGTATACCCTGCCCTGAGTTTGGCAAGGGAGTACAATAGTGATCTAGGAGTAGATCACTGGACATTGGTCAAAATTATCCTTAGTGGAATAAGGATATGTTTCTCGATTATGGAGGTGACAAAAGGTTCGTCGTAAAGGGTTACGTCGATGCAAGTTTTGACACTGATCCAGATGACTCAAAGTCTCAATCTGGATACATATTTAAAGTGGGAGCAATTAGCTAGAGTAGCTCCATGCAGAGCATTGTTGACATAGAAATTTGCAAAATACATACGGATCTGAATGTAGCAGACCCGTTGACTAAACTTCCATCACAAGCAAAACATGATCACACCTTAGTACTCTTTGGGTATTAATCACATAGCGATCTGAACTAGATTATTTACTCTAGTAAACCCTTTGGGTGTTGGTCATATGACGATGTGAACTATGGGTGTTAATCACATGGTGATGTGAACTATTGATGTTAAATCACATGGCGATGTGAACTAGATTATTGACTCTAGTGCAAGTGGGAGACTGAAGGAAATATGCTCTAGAGACAATAATAAAGTTATTATTTATTTCCTTATATCATGGTAAATGTTTATTATTCATGCTAGAATTTTATTAACCGGAAACATAATACATGTGTGAATAAATAGACAAACAGAGTGTCACTAGTATGCCTCTACTTGACTAGCTCGTTGATCAAAGATGGTTATGTTTCCTAACCATAGACATGAGTTGTCATTTGATTAATGGGATCACATCATTAGGAGAATGATGTGATTGACTTGACCCATTCCGTTAGCTTAGCACTTGATCATTTAGTTTGTTGCTATTGCTTTCTTCATGACTTATACATGTTCCTATGACTATGAGATTATGCAACTCCCGTTTACCGGAGGGACATTTTGTGTGCTACCAAATGTCACAACGTAACTGGGTGATTATAAAGGTGCTCTATAGGTGTCTCCGAAGGTACTTGTTGGGTTGGCGTATTTCGAGATTAGGATTTGTCACTCCGATTGTCGGAGAGGGTATCTCCGGGCCCTCTCGGTAATGCACATCACCTAAGCCTTGCAAGCATTGCAACTAGTGAGTTAGTTGTGAGATGATGTATTACAGAACGAGTAAAGAGACTTGCCGGTAACGAGATTGAACTAGGTATTGAGATACCGATGATCGAATCTCGGGCAAGTAACATACCGATGACAAAGGGAACAACGTATGTTGTTATGCGGTCTGATCGATAAAGATCTTCGTAGAATATGTAGGAGCCAATATGAGCATCCAAGTTTCGCTATTGGTTATTAACCGGAGACATGTCTCGGTCATGTCTACATAGTTTTCGAACCCGTAGGGTCCGCACGCTTAACGCTATGATGACAGTTATATTATGAGTTTATATGTTTTGATGTACCGAAGGAGTTCGGAGTCCCGGATGAGATCGGGGACATGACGAGGAGTCTCGAAATGGTCGAGACGTAAAGATTGATATATTGGACGACTATATTCGGACATCGGAAAGGTTCTGAGTGATTCGGGTATTTTTCGGAGTACCGGATAGTTACGGGAATTCGCCGGGGAGTATATGGGCCTTATTGGGCTTTAGGGGAAAGAGAGAGGAGAGGTTTGGCGCCCCCAAGGCCTAGTCCGAATTGGACTAGGGGGAGGGGCTGCGCCCCCTCCTTCCTTCTCTTCTCCCTTCCCTTGCCTTGACTCCTACTCCTACTACTCGGAAGGGGGGAATCCTACTCCCGGTGGGAGTAGGACTCCTCTAGGGCGCGCCATAGGAGCCGGCCCTCTCCCCCCTCCTCCACTCCTTTATATACGTGGCCAGGGGGCACCCCATAGACACAACAATTGATCTCTTGATCTCTTAGCCGTGTGCGGTGCCCCCTCCACCATAATCCACCTCAATCATATCGTATCGGTGCTTAGGCGAAGCCCTGCGTCGGTAGAACATCATCATCGCCACCACGCCGTCGTGCTGATGAAACTCTCCCTCAACACTCGGCTGGATCGAAGTTCGAGGGACTTCATCGAGTTGAACGTGTGCAGAACTCGGAGGTGCAGTGCGTTCGGTACTTGATCGGTCGGATTGTGAAGACGTACGACTAGATCAACCACGTTGTGCTAACGCTTCCGCTTTCGGTCTACAAGGGTACATGGACACACTCTCCCCTCTCGTTGTTGTGCATCACCATGATCTTGCATGTGCGTAGGAAATTTTTGAAATTGCTACGTTCCCCAACATCGGTCCCAAACAAGGTCACAGTAGATATGAACGAAGTGCTAAATGCTCCTTATACTCAAAAATAAGTGAAGACATCGTTGTTTCAGACGTTCCCAACCAAAGCACCCAGTCCGGGTGGGTTTCCAGCTCACTTTTTCCAGCGTCATTGGGAATTATGTGGAGAGGATGTAACTTCGGCAGTTCTGAGAATTGTCGAAGGGACCGAATCAGCGGAGAGTATTAATGACACAATATTGGTCCTAATACCCAAGTTAAAAAAAATCCAACTTTGTTATCCCAGTTCCAGCCTATTAGCTTATGCAATGTTTTGTATAAAATTGCCTCCAAGGTGATTTCAAATTGTCTGAAACTGGTGCTACCGGAAATAATCTCAGAGGAGCAGTCAGCTTTTGTCCCAGGTAGATTGATCACTGACAATATCATAACCGCATATGAACGCTTACATTTCATGAAGAGGAATAAGGGAAGAAACACCAGGCTTGTGCATTGAATCTGGACATGATGAAGGCCTATGACAGAGTTGAATAGAGTATATTTAAGGGCAATCATGCTAAAGTTGGGTTTTAACTAGAGATGGGTAAATATTGTCATGAACCATGTGTTGGGGAACGTTGCAGAAAACAAAAATTTTCCTATGGTTTCACCAAGATCCATCTATGAGTTCATCTAGCAACGAGTGATCGGATTGCATCTACATACCTTTGTAGATCACGCGCGGAAGCGTTCAAAGAACGGGGATGAGGAAGTCGTACTCGACGTGATCCAAATCACCAGAGATCCTAGCACCGAACGGACGGCACCTCCGCGTTCAACACACGTACGGTCAGCGTGATGTCTCCTCCTTCCTGATCCAGCAAGGGGGAAGGAGAGGTTGATGAAAATCCAGCAGCACGACGGCGTGGTGGTGGATGCAGGGGTCACTGCAGCAGGGCTTCGCCGTTCTACTACGAGAGGGAGAGGTGTATCAGGGGAGAGGGAGGCGCCAAGACTCAAGGGTGTGGCTGCCCCTCCCTCCCCCCTTTATATAGGACCCCTAGGGGGTGCACCGGCCCTAGGAGATGGGATCTCCTAGGGGGGTGGCGGCCAAGGGGTGGCCCCACCCGGTGGACCCCCGGGACCCTTCCGGTGGTCCCGGTACAATACCGGTGACCCCGAAATTCTCCCGATGGCCGAAACTGCACTTCCTATATATAGTTCTTCACCTCCAGACCATTCCGGAACTCCTCGTGACGTCCAGGATCTCATCCGGGACTCCGAACAAATTTCGGGTTACTGCATATTCATATCTCTACAACCCTAGCATCACCGAATCTTAAGTGTGTAGACCCTACGGGTTCGGGAGACATGTAGACATGACCGAGATGACTCTCCGGTCAATAACCAACAGCGGGATCGGGATACCCATGTTGGCTCCCACATGCTCCTTGATGATCTCATCGGATGAACCACGATGTCGAGGATTCAAGCAACCCCGTATACAATTCCCTTTGTCAATCGGTACATTACTTGCCTGAGATTTGATCGTCGGTATCCCAATACCTCGTTCAATCTCGTTACAGGCAAGTCACTTTACTCGTACCATAATGCATGATCCCGTGACCAGACACTTGGTCACTTTGAGCTCATTATGATGATGCATTACCGAGTGGGCCCAGAGATACCTCTCCATCATACGGAGTGACAAATCCCAGTCTTGATCCGTGTCAACCCAACAGACACTTTCGGAGATACCCGTAGTATACCTTTATAGTCACCCAGTTACGTTGTGACGTTTGGTACACCCAAAGCACTCCTACGGTATCCGGGAGTTACACGATCTCATGGTCTAAGGAAAAGATACTTGACATTGGAAAAACTCTAGCAAACGAACTATACGATCTTGTGCTATGTTTAGGATTGGGTCTTGTCCATCACATCATTCTCCTAATGATGTGATCTCGTTATCAATGACATCCAATGTCCATAGTCAGGAAACCATGACTATCTGTTGATCAACGAGCTAGTCAACTAGAGGCTTACTAGGGACATGTTGGTGTCTATGTATTCACACATGTATTACGATTTCCGGATAACACAATTATAGCATGAATAAAAGATCATGAACAAGGAAATATAATAATAATCCTTTTATTATTGCCTCTAGGGCATATTTCCAATAGTCTCCCACTTGCACTAGAGTCAATAATCTAGTTACATTGTGATGAATCGAACACCCATGGAATTCTGGTGTTGATCATGTTTTGCTCTAGGGAGAGGTTTAGTCAACGGATCTGCTACATTCAGGTCCGTATGTACTTTACAAATATCTATGTCTCCCTCTTGAACATTTTCACGAATGGAGTTGAAGCGACGCTTGATGTGCCTGGTCTTCTTGTGAAACCTGGGCTCCTTGGCAAGTGCAATAGCTCCAGTGTTGTCACAGAAGAGTTTGATCGGCCCCGACGCATTGGGTATGACTCCTAGGTCGGTGATGAACTCCTTCACCCAAATCGCTTCATGCGCTGCCTCCGAGGCTGCCATGTACTCCGCTTCACATGTAGATCCCGCCACGACGCTCTGCTTGCAACTGCACCAGCTTACTGCCCCACCATTCAAAATATACACGTATCCGGTTTGTGACTTAGAGTCATCTAGATCTGTGTCGAAGCTAGCGTCGACGTAACCCTTTACGACGAGCTCTTCTTCACCTCCATAAACGAGAAACATTTCCTTAGTCCTTTTCAGGTACTTCAGGATATTCTTGACCGCTGTCCAGTGTTCCTTGCCGGGATTACTTTGGTACCTACCTACCAAACTTACGGCAAGGTTTACATCAGGTCTGGTACACATCATGGCATACATAATAGAACCTATGGCTGAGGCATAGGGGATGACACTCATCTCTTCTATATCTTAGCCATGGTCGGACATTAAGCTGAGCTCAATTTCACACCTTGCAACACAGGCAAGAACCCCTTCTTAGACTGATCCATATTGAACTTCTTCAATATCTTATCAAGGTATGTGCTTTGTGAAAGACCTATGAGGCGTCTTGATCTATCTCTATAGATCTTGATGCCTAATATATAAGCAGCTTCTCCAAGGTCCTTCATTGAAAAACTCTTATTCAAGTAGGCCTTAATGCTGTCCAAAAGCTCTATATCATTTCCCATCAAAAGTATGTCATCTACATATAATATGAGAAATGCTACAGAGCTCCCACTCACTTTCTTGTAAACGTAGGCTTCTCCATAAGTCTGCATAAACCCAAACGCTTTGATCATCTCATCAAAGCGAATGTTCCAACTCTGAGATGCTTGCACCAGCCCATAAATCGAGCGTTGGAGCTTGCACACCTTGTCAGCATTCTTAGGATCGACAAAACCTTCCGACTGCATCATATACAATTATTCCTTAAGGAAACCATTAAGGAATGCCATTTTGACGTCCATTTGCCATATCTCATAATCATAGAATGCGGCAATTGCTAACATGATTCAGATGGACTTCAGCTTCGCTACCAGTGAGAAAGTCTCATCGTAGTCAACCCCTTGAACTTGTCGATAACCCTTAGCGACAAGCCGAGCTTTATAGATGGTCACATTACCATCCGCGTCTGTCTTCTTCTTAAAGATCCATCTATTTTCTATGGCTCGCCGCTCAACGGGCAAGTCAGTCAAAGTCCATACTTCGTTTTCATACATGGATCCTATCTCGGATTTCATGGCTTCCAGCCATTTGTCGGAATCCAGGCCCGCCATCGCTTCTTCATAGTTCGAAGGTTCACCGTTGTCTAACAACATGATTTCCAAGACAGGGTTGCCGTACCACTCTGGTGCGGAACGTGTCCTTGTGGACCTACGAAGTTCAGTAGCAACTTGATCTGAAGTTTCATGATCATCATCATTAACTTCCTCTCTAGTCGGTGCAGGCACCTCAGGAACATTTTCTTGAGTTGCGCCATTTTCTGGTTCAAGAGGTAATACTTCATCAAGTTCTACTTTCCTCCCACTTACTTCTTTCGAGAGAAACTCCTTCTCTAGAAAGGATCCATTCTTGGCAATAAAGATCTTGCCTTCGGATCTGAGGTAGAAGGTATACCCAATAGTTTCTTTAGGGTATCCTATGAAGATCCATTTTTCCGACTTGGGTTCGAGCTTTTCAGGTTGAAGTTTCTTGACATAAGCATCGCATCCCCAAACTTTTAGAAATGACAGCTTAGGTTTCTTCCCAAACCATGATTCATACGGTGTCATCTCAACGGATTTCGACGGAGCCCTATTTAAAGTGAATGCGGCAGTCTCTAAAGCATAGCCCCAAAATGATAGTGGTAAATCGGTAAGAGACATCATAGATCGCACCATATCTAATAGAGTGCGATTATGATGTTCGGACACATCATTACGCTGAGGTGTTCCAGGCGGTGTGAGTTGTGAAACTATTCCACTTTTTCTTAAGTGTGTGCCAAATTCGTGACTCAAGTATTCTCCTCCATGATCTGATCGCAAGAACTTGATTTTCCTGTCATGTTGATTCTCAGCCTCACTCTGAAATTCCTTGAACTTTTCAAAGGTCTCAGACTTGTGTTTCATTAAATAGACATACCCATATCTACTCAAGTCATCAGTGAGGGTGAGAACATAACGATAACCACCGCGAGCCTCAACACTCATTGGACCGCATACATCAGTATGTATGATTTCCAATAAGTTGGTTGCTCGCTCCATTGTTCCTGAGAACGGAGTCTTGGTAATTTTACCCATGAGGCATGGTTCGCACGTGTCAAATGATTCATAATCAAGAGACTCTAAAAGTCCATCTGCATGGAGCTTCTTCATGCGTTTGACACCTATGTGACCAAGGCAGCAGTGCCACAAGTATGTGGGACTATCATTATCAACCTTACATCTTTTGGTACTCACACTATGGATATGTGTAGCATTACGCTCGAGATTCATTAAGAATAAACCATTCACCATCGGAGCATGACCATAAAACATATCTCTCATATAAATAGAACAACCATTATTCTCGGATTTAAATGAGTAGCCATCTCGTATTAAACGAGATCCTAATACAATGTTCATGCTCAAACTTGGCACTAAATAACAATTATTGTGGTTCAAAACTAATCCCGTAGGTAAATGTAGAGGTAGCGTGCCGACGGCGATCACATCGACCTTGGAACCATTCCCGACGCGCATCGTCACCTCGTCCTTCGCCAGTCTCCGCTTATTCCGCAGCTCCTGCTTTGAGTTATAAATGTGAGCAACTGCACCGGTATCAAATACCAAGGAGCTACTACGAGTACTGGTAAGGTACACATCAATTACATGTATATCACATATACCTTTCGTTTTGCCGGCCTTCTTGTCCGCTAAGTATTTGGGGCAGTTCCGCTTCCAGTGACCACTTTCCTTGCAATAAAAGCACTCAGTCTCGGGCTTGGGTCCATTCTTTGGCTTCTTCCCGGCAGCTTGCTTGCCGGGCGCGGCAAATCCCTTGCCGTCCTTCTTGAAGTTCTTCTTACCCTTGCCTTTCTTGAACTTAGTGGTTTTATTCACCATCAACACTTGATGTTCCTTTTTGACTTCTACCTCTGCTGATTTCAGCATTGCAAATACTTTAGGAATGGTCTTTTCCATCCCCTGCATATTGAAGTTCACCACAAAGCTCTTGTAGCTCGATGGAAGCGACTGAAGGATTCTGTCAATGACCGCGTCATCCGGGAGATTAACTCCCAGCCAAGTCAAGCAGTTATGTAACCCTGACATAGTGAGTATGTGCTCACTGACAGAACTATTTTCCTCCATCTTACAGCTGAAGAACTTGTCGGAGACTTCATATCTCTCGACCCGGGCATGAGCTTGAAAAACCATTTTCAGCTCTTCGAACATCTCATATGCTCCGTGTCTCTCAAAAAGTTTTTGGAGCCCCGGTTCTAAGCTGTAAAGCATGCCACACTGAACGAGGGAGTAATCATCGGTACGTGTCTGCCAAGCGTTCATAACGTCTTGTTCTGCAGGGAGAGCAGGTGCTTCACCTAGCGGTGCTTGTAGGACATAATCTTTCTTGGCAGCTATGAGGATGATCCTCAGGTTCCGGACCCAGTCCGTATAGTTGCTGCCATCGTCTTTCAGCTTGGTTTTCTCTAGGAACGCGTTGAAGTTGAGGACAACGTTGGCCATTTGATCTACAATACATGTTGTAAAGATTTTAGACTAAGTTCATGATAATTAAGTTCATCTAAATCAAATTATTCAATGGACTCCCACTCAGATAGACATCCCTCCAGTCATCTAAGTATAACATGATCCGAGTTAACTAGGCCGTGTCCGATCATCACGTGAGATGGACTAGTCAACATCGGTGAACATCTTCATGTTGATCGTATCTTCTATACGACTCATGCTCGACCTTTCGGTCTTCTGTGTTCCGAGGCCATGTCTGTACATGCTAGTCTCGTCAAGTCAACCTAAGTGTTTGCATGTGTAAATTTGTCTTACACCCGTTGTATGTGAACGTTGGAATCTATCACACCCGATCATCACGTGGTGCTTCGAAACAACGAACTGTCGCAACGGTGCACAGTTAGGGGGAACACTTTCTTGAAATTATTATGAGGGATCACCTTATTTACTACCGTCGTTCTAAGTAAACAAGATGCAAAAACATGATAAACATCACATGCAATCAAATAATAATAGTGACATGATATGGCCAATATCACATAGCTCCTTTGATCTCCATCTTGGGGCTCCATGATCATCTTGTCACCGGCATGACACCATGATTTCCATCATCATGATATCCATCATCGTGTCTCCATGAAGTTGCTCGCCAACTATTACTTCTACTACTATGGCTAACACGTTTAGCAATAAAGTAAAGTAATTTACATGGCGTTTCTCAATGACACGCAGGTCATACAAAAAATAAAGACAACTCCTATGGCTCCTGCCGGTTGTCATACTCATCGACATGCAAGTCGTGATTCCTATTACAATAGCATGAACATCTCATACATCACATATATATCATTCATCATTCATCACAACTTTGGCCATATCACATCACAAAACACTTGCTGCAAAAACAAGTTAGACGTCCTCTAATTGTTGTTGCAAGTTTTACGTGGCTGCAATAGGGTTCTAGCAAGAACGTTTTCTTACCTACGTGAAAGCCACAATGTGATTTGTCAACTTCTATTTACCCTTCATAAGGACCCTTTTCATCGAATCCGCTCCAACTAAAGTGGGAGAGACAGACACCCGCCAGCCACCTTATGCAACTAGTGCATGTTAGTCGGTGGAACCGGTCTCACGTAAGCGTACATGTAAGGTTGGTCCGGGCCGCTTCATCCCACAATACCGCTGAAGCAAAATAAGACTAGTAGCGGCAAGAAAGTTGACAACATCTACGTCCACAACAAATTGTGTTCTACTCATGCAAAGAGAACTACGCATAGACCTAGCTCATGATGCCACTGTTGGGGAACGTTGCAGAAAACAAAAATTTTCCTACGGTTTCACCAAGATCCATCTATGAGTTCATCTAGAAACGAGTGATCGGATTGCATCTACATACCTTTGTAGATCACGCGCGGAAGCGTTCAAAGAACGGGGATCAGGAAGTCGTACTCGACGTGATCCAAATCACTGGAGATCCTAGCACCGAATGGATGGCACCTCCGTGTCCAACACACGTACGGTCAGCGTGACGTCTCCTCCTTCTTGATCCAGCAAGGGGGAAGGAGAGGTTGATGAAGATCCAGCAGCACGACATCGTGGTGGTGGATGCAGGGGTCACCGCAGCAGGGCTTCACCGTTCTACTACGAGAGGGAGAGGTGTATCAGGGGAGAGGGAGGCGCCAAGACTCAAGGGTGCGGCTGCCCCTCCCTCTCCCCTTTATATAGGGCCCCTAGGGGGTGCGCTGGCCCTAGGAGATGGGATCTCCTAGGGGGGTGGCGGCCAAGGGGTGGAGTGCCCCCAAAGCCAGGTGGGGCGTCCCCCCACCCTAGGGTTCCCAACCCTAGGCGCATGGGGTGGGCCAAGGGGGGCGCACCAGCCCACTATGGGCTGGTTCCCCTCCCCACTTTAGCCCATGGGGCCCTCCGGGATGGGTGGCCCCACCCGGTGGACCCCCGGGACCCTTCCGGTGGTCCCGGTACAATACCGGTGACCCCGAAATTCTCTCGATGGCCGAAACTGCACTTCCTATATATAATTCTTCACCTACGGATCATTCCGGAACTCCTCGTGACGTCCGGGATCTCATCCGGGACTCCGAACAACTTTCGGGTTACTGCATATTCATATCTCTACAACCCTAGCGTCACCGAACCTTAAGTGTGTAGACCCTATGGGTTCGGGAGACATGTAGACATGACCGAGACGACTCTCCGGTCAATAACCAACAACGGGATCTGGATACTCATGTTGGCTCCCACATGCTCCTCGATGATCTCATCGGATGAACCACGATGTCGAGGATTCAAGCAACCCCGTATACAATTCCCTTTGTCAATCGGTATGTTACTTGCCCGAGATTCGATCGTCGGTATCCCAATACCTCGTTCAATCTCGTTACCGGCAAGTCACTTTACTCGTACCGTAATGCATGATCCCGTGACCAGACACTTGGTCACTTTGAGCTCATTATGATGATGCATTACCGAGGTGGCCCAGAGATACCTCTCCGTCATACGGAGTGACAAATCCCAGTCTTGATCCGTGTCAACCCAACAGACACTTTCGGAGATACCCGTAGTATACCTTTATAGTCACCCAGTTACGTTGTGACGTTTGGTACACCCAAAGCACTCCTACGGTATCCGGGAGTTACACGATCTCATGGTCTAAGGAAAAGATACTTGACATTGGAAAAACTCTAGCAAACGAACTATACGATCTTGTGCTATGTTTAGGATTGGGTCTTGTCCATCACATCATTCTCCTAATGATGTGATCTCGTTATCAATGACATCCAATGTCCATAGTCAGGAAACCATGACTATATGTTGATCAATGAGCTAGTCAACTAGAGGCTTACTAGGGACATGTCGGTGTCTATGTATTCACACATGTATTACGATTTCCGGATATCACAATTATAGCATGAATAAAAGACAATTATCATGAACAAGGAAATATAATAATAATCCTTTTATTATTGCCTCTAGGGCATATTTCCAACACCTTGTTACATCTGTAAAGTTCTCGGTCATGTTTAATGGGAAGAAACTAGAGGAATTCATTCCGTCAAGAGGGATAAGACAAGGGGACCCAATTTCTCCATACTTGTTCTTGCTGGTAGCAGAGGGCCTTTCGTGCCTACTAAAATCTAGAGAGTCATCCAAGTTGCATGGGCTACAAGTGGCACCGTCGGCGCCACTGGTAAACCATCTTTTATTCGCTGATGATAGCCTGTTGTTCTTCAAGGCAAACGATGGGGAAGCTAATGAGGTGAACCTAGTGTTAGACCAATATTGTCAACCTTCTGGATAGAGGATCAATCATGCTAAATCATCCATCTATTTCAGCAAGGGGGTGCCTGAGAGTACAAGGTTAGAAGTCAAAAACCTGCTGAATGTTCCTAACGAAACCTTGAATGAAAAATACTTGGGTATGCCATCTGATATAGGCAGTTCAAAAAAAATGGAGCATTCAAATATCTCAAGGATCGGTTATGGAGCAAGATACAAGGATGGATTGAAAACGCTTTGTCCTTGGCTGGAAAGAAGGTTTTAGTGAAATCAGTAGCACAGGCTATTCTGGTCTTCTCCATGTCATGCTTTAAGCTCCCAAAAGGCCTTTGTGAGCATCTAAACATGTTCATCAGAAAATTCTGGTGGGTAAGTAAGAATGGAAAATGCAAGCCACATTGGGTGTCATGGAAATCCATGACGCGGACGAAGAGTATGGGAGGACTTGGCTTCAAGGATTTCGAGTTATTTAATATGGCTATGTTGGCCACGCAAGCATGGCGACTTTTGCAAAATCCAGATTCTCTAAGTGCGAGAATTATAAAGAGTATATACTATCCTAACTCCTTGATCCTGGAAGCGACACTTGGGGGACACCTAGCCAAATTTGGCGCGCTATGGTGGAAGGAAGAGACAAGTTGAAAATTGGACTGATAAGACGCATTGGAAACGGCGGATCCACAAGTGTCTGGAATGACAACTAGCTCCCTAGGGATGAAATGATGAGGCCCTACGGCTGTCTGTCTCCCAACACACCTTTATTGGTCTATGAACTAATCGACGCTACTACAGCCTCATGGGACAAATAGAGGATCGCTGAGGTCTTCATGCCAATGGACACACAGGTGATAATGGGTATTCCTTTATGCACCAGAATACTCTGGATTTCTGGTGTTGGCATTTTGAGAAAAGTGGAAATTTTACAGTAAGATCAGCGTACCATATGTTGGTGGTGACCTGGTAGCGAAGGGAGGCATGGCTGGAGGGCTCGCTTGGACCGTCGAGCTCAACCAGGGAGGCTACTTCATGGAAATCATTGTGGAAGACACAGGTCCCAGGCAAGGTCAGGATGTTCTTATGGCGATTATTAAAACAATCTATTCCCACTAATGATGTTCGTGCTCATCGCACATGGCAGACTCGAGCGTGTGTGGCTTCTGCGGAGCCGAAGATTCGTGGAGACACTCTCTGGTTGATTGCACTATGTCTAGGTGCACATGGGCTATGGTAGATGAGGACCTTGCTCAAGCAGTAGTGACAACTGCTGAGCCGAATGCGAAGCAGTGGTTACTCACACACATGGAAGCTCTACCCCATGAGCGGTTCGTTAAGCTGTCGGTGACTTTGTGGGCTATCTGGGCAGCGAGGCGGAAAGCAATCCATGAGGGGATTTTTCAGAGTCCACAGGCGATATCCAGTTTCATTGAGCACTATCTTCAGGAGTTAAATATGACCAAGGATGTGGTGCTGCCTCATGCAAAACCACAGCGGCCCCAATGGGTGTCCTGGTGACGAGACCCAACGCCCCACCTACAGGATATTGCAAGGTGCATGTTGATGCAGGAGTTCATTTTACAAGACGTGGAGCAGCCTTGGCTGTTTGTAGAGATGGTTCTTGAAACTATCTGGGAAGTTCAACTCTAGTTATTGATGGGATGCATGATCCGGCCACACTGGAGGTTATAGCATGCACGGAGGCACTAGCTTTAGCGGCTGATCTAAATGTTCAGAACCTGTTGATAGCTTCCGATTCTAAACAAGTTGCGGGTGACATCAATAGTGGGACAATAGGGAGCACTGGAGCTATTATCAGAGAGATGAAGATGCAGTCTTTGCTTTTCAATTGTAATTTTACTTTCAAAAGTTGTTTCGTCAATTATAAGCACATGCTTAGCCAAACATTCTCTTAGGCTTCAGCACGGTTGTCATGTATGGTTAGGCCAACCTCATGACCAAACTCGTATCCCACCTTCTGTGGTTTTCGATGAATAAGTCTACCCCTAAAAAAAACTGTCCGCAAGACCCTAAAAAAACTGTCGGCACAAAAAAATTAAATTTCGTGAAGGCTCGTCCAGAACGACTCTAGGTTTTTCTTCCCTTAAACATTTTCTATAGAGAATGGCATTTTGGCTCTCGGCCTCCATGGAGGCCGATTTTTGGAAAAGTTCAAAATTTGAAAATTTTGGTTTCATACAAGTAAACAAGGATGTGAGGCGTATGTGTGTAAAATCTCAGGATGAAATACATTAAAATGTGACATGTACAAAATAGATAAATTCATGGTCTGGGAGGACGAATAGTTTCATGTGTTAAAAAGCCCCAGATTTGTCTTTTTTGCGCAGCCTCATTTCAACGTGTTTCGCCCTGAAATTTTACACACTTGTGCACGATGCCTTCATCTATCTTTGTATCTTTTTCAGAATTTTTTGAAACATAAAAATATGAATTTTCATGAATTTTGAATTTTGCATTTGAAGGCCTCCATGGAGCTCGGCCTCCATAAGCAATTTCGGCAAATCTATACCTCTATATCTATGTCTATACATACATACTACTTATAAAGGAACTACTACTTCTACCCGTCCGCCATCCCTTTTAAAAAAGCACTCTCGTTTTATGTGAATTAAATCGCAGTCCAACTTAAGTCACAAATAAACCCTATTTTGTAGTTTTTCAAGAAACCCCCTGACTTTTCAGGTAATTAACCCGCTGTCCATATTTAAGTCAAACGAATTGTTTTTTGCATTTTAACAGAAAGCCCCTAGATTTTTAGTTACAATTTGCAGTCCATATAAAACAAATGATTTTCTAAATTATACATATCTTTTAAACATGTAACTCTGATTTTAACATGTTATATATGAAATTAGAAAATGTGTAGAATCTGACTATAATATTTTTTCATTTGTTAAATATTTTTAAAATACTATTTTAGATGCAAACTTAATCTATAGCACATGGTCCATTTTTTGTTTCGTACCTACCGCGATCCGAATTGGAAATAAACAACCGCTAAAACTAGATTGAGACGAAAGAAAACATTGATAACCACACATGCACACCTCTGTAAAAACAAAAAAAATTCCCATCTTATTCCAAGCGAGCGCGAGTGCACGCGAGAGATAGAAAGATATATAGAGAGAGATGCCTTATGATTGGTTGTATTCAAATGTGTTATGGTTGTGTGAGCACTAAGGCCACCACAGTGAGGGTGAGGAGGATAAGCGGCAACACAAATGTGATGCCATATTAAAATACATAACGTGAATCCTATTGGGGTTTTGGCTCATGGTTATTGGGTTAAGAGGTTGTGTTATTTTCTCTCTCTCTCGTTGTAACGCACACACTCTTTGCTAGTACTAATAAAGAGACTATTGCTTCTCCTGTCCGTCGGCCCTTTTACAAAAAACCCTGTGTTTTATGTGAATTGACCCACAATCTAACTTAAGTCACGTATGAACCGCCTTATTTTAGGTTCAACACTAATCCTGAAGGTAAAAGGAGTGTGCGATGGTGATCTTATCAACCTTGGAATTATTTCCAACACACATCATCACCTTTTCCTTAACTAGTCTCTGTTCATTTCGCAACTCTTGTTTTGAGTTACTAAGCTTAGCAACTGAACCGGTATCAAATACCCTGGGGTTACTATGAACACTAGTAAAGTACACATCAATAACATGTATATCAAATATATTTTTGTTAACTTTTTCATCCTTCTTATCCGCCAAGTATTTGGTGTAATTCGGCTTCCAGTGACCATTATCTTTGTAGTAGAAGCACTCAGTTTCAGGCTTAGGTCTAGCTTTGGGCTTCTTCACGGGAGTGGCAACTTGCTTGCCATTCTTCTTGAAGTTCCCTTTTTTCCCTTGCCCTTTTACTTGAAACTAGTGGTCTTGTCAACCATCAACACTTGATGCTTTTTCTTGATCTCTACCTTCGCCTATTTCAGCATCGCAAGAGCTTGGGAATCGTTTCCGTTATCCCTTGCATATTATAGTTCATCACGAAGTTCTAGTAACTTGGTGATAGTGACTAGAGAACTCTGTCAATCACTATCTTATCTGGAAGATTAACTCCCACATGATTCAAGTGATTGTAGTACTCAGACATTCTGAGCACATGCTCACTAGCTGAGCTATTCTCCTCCATCTTGTAGGGAAAGTACTTGTCAGAGGTCTCATACATCTTAACACGAGCATCAGTCTGAAATACTAATTTTATCTCTTGGAACATCTCATATGTTCCATGGCGTTCAAAACATTTTTGAAGTCCCGGTTCTAAGCCGTAAAGTATGGCGCACTAAACTACCAAGTAGTCATCATACCGAGCTTGTCAAACGTTCATAACGTCTGCATCAGCTCCTGCAACAGGTCTGTCACCTAGCGGTGCATCAAGGACATAATTCTCCTGTGCAGCAATGAGGATGATCCTCAGATCACGGACCCAGTCTGCATCATTGCTACTATCATCTTTCAACTTAGTTTTCTCTAGGAATATATCAAAAACATAAGGGAGCTAAAATGCGAGCTATTGATCTACAACATAATTTGCAAACACTATCATGACTAAGTTCATGATAAATTAAGTTCAATTAATCATATTACTTAAGAACTCCCACTTAGATAGACATCCCTCGAGTCATCTAAATGATCACATGATCCATATCAACTAAACCATGTCCGATCATCACGTGAGATGGAGTAGTCTTCAATGGTGAACATCTCTATGTTGATCATATCTACTATATGATTCACGTTCGAACTTTCGGTCTCCAGTGTTCCGAGGCCATGTCTGTACATGCTAGGCTCGTCAAGTTTAACCCGAGTATTCTGCACGTGCAAAACTGTCTTGCACCTGTTGTATGTGAACGTAGAGCTTATCACACCCGATCATCATGTGGTGTCTCGACATGATGAACTATAGAAACGGTGCATACTTAGGGAGAACACTTATACCTTGAAATTTAGTGAGGGGTCATCTTATAATGTGCAACGCCCCAAGAATCTTGCTACAGTAATCCCCCCTAATGATGCCTTGTCGTCATGCTTTCCTAAGCCAAAATGCCACTTGTCCAAAAATCAAGTCCAATTCAATTCAAATTGCAAGTCATTTTTTTGCATCTTCAAATGAGCCAGAAAAATAGTTAACAATGTGGCAAATATTGTCCAAGTATTTTTCATGATGAAACCTACCTCTGTTGGATTCCAAAAATGCTCCTGGAAATTATTTGAGTGGTCCAGCAACAATTAAATTGGCCTTTTTAATTTCTAAAAATGTGTAAACATTTCCAAATGCTCAAAACAATTTTGTGCAACTTCACAATATTGCAAAGTATTTATGGTGGCATGTGGTACAAGAGTCATTTGGTGCTCGGGATAATTGCAAAGCAGTAGCTTTTTGATTTCCAAAAAGAAAAATAAGAAAACGAACCCCCCCGGGCCAACCGGCCCAGTTAGCCAACTGGCCGGCCCAGTCGGCCATGCCCATCCCGGCCGGCCCGCCTCTCCCCGCTTAACCCCCCACGCCTCCTCGAACCCTAGCCCGATCCACCACCACACCCCCACTTCCCCCATGATCCCTCGCTCCTCTCCCCCACCACACGATCCGATCTGGATCGGGGGCGCCTCCAGCCCCGCCCGAGCCGGCGCCCCCATCGCTCGATGCTGTCGCCCGTCTCCCTCCTCCAGGGGGCCCATCCTCGCAGCCATCGCCCGGCGCTGCATCACCGTCGTCCTCCTCGCTCCTCCACTTCCTCGTGCGACGCCTGCCTGAAGCCGCGGCCTCGCCTCGCCACCGACACGACGTCGTTACTCGCATCCCCGTCTCCTCCTCACACGGCTCCTTCGAGCCTCGCCGGTGTTCCCCTGCAACGGGGGTGAGCCGCCGTCCATCGTCCTCTTCCCTCTCCTCGATTCACCGGCTTAGCTTGTCGTCTGCGCCACCCGTTCTTCTGACTGGTGCCACAGTCGCCGTGCACACTCGTCGCGGTCGTCGCGACCGTTGACGCGCCCCCACGCGCCCGTGGCCCCGCTTGTCCGTGCATCGGCTACGCCGGGCTACGCCTCATGCATGCGCCCGCCCCCACCGGCGATGCTACCTGTTACTGCCGTGCGCGGCTGCAGCTTTTGCCGCTGCTCCAACGCCCGGGATCGAGGCATCACGCCCGTCCCGACCCGCGGCTGCTGCTGCCTGCTGGCCTAGGGCCACGCTGAAAGTACTAGTGATCGACTAGAGGGGGGGGGTGAATAGGCGATTTTTAGAAAAGTCTTCAAAACATGGAAGTTTCGAAGAAAAACGATAGAAATAAACCTATTACCATGCAGCGGAAGGTAGACTACACTAAGCAAGCCATAGTCAAGTATTCAATGAAGTGAAAGCACAATGACTAATAGCAGCTAGGCAGTAAAGATCAGGTAGGAAGATAGTGTGAAGCCAGTCAGAACAAACAGTCACTCAGTGAAGACAAAAGGTAATGCAATCATACAATGACTTCACAAGGACCAACAGTAAGTAAAGGAAAGGGAAGGATGAAACCAGTGACTCGTTGAAGACAATGATTTGTTGGACTAGTTCCAATTGCTGTGACAACTATACGTCTGGTTAGGGAGGCTGAGATTCAACTCAGAAGACCGCGTCTTCACCTTATTCCCCTTGAGCTAAGGACACCCAGTCCTCGCCCAATCACTCTAGTAAGTCTTCAAGGTAGACTTCCAAACCTTCACAGACTTCGTTCACCAGCGATCTACAATGACTCTTGGATGCTCAGAATGCGACGCCTAACCGGCTGGAGGATTCATAGTCCTCAAGTGCAATAAGTCTTCAGATCACACAAACAGGAAGACTTCAGTGATGCCTAACACTCTTTGGCTTTGGGTGTTTAGGGCTTTATCCTCGCAAGGAATTCTCTCTCAAAGGCTTCGAGGTGGGTTGCTCTCAAATGACAAAAGCCGTGCACTAACTCTGAGCAGCCAACCATTTATGGTTGTAGGGGGTGGGCTATTTATAGCCACTAGGCAACCCGACCTGATTTGTCCGAAATGACCCTGGGTCACTAAGGAACTGACACGTGTTCCAACGGTCAGATTTCAAACACACACAACAACTTTACTTGGGCTACAAGCAAAGCTGACTTATCCAACTCTGAATAAGATTTCCTCTCATAGTCTTCACTCGAAGACATAGGATTTTGGTTAAGCATCACTTCAGTCATTCTGACTCGTTCTCTTGGACCCCACTTAACAGTACGGTGGTTCCTATGACTCAACAAAGAAGAAGAAAAGAACGATGAAACTGCTAAGTCTTCGCGCTCCATAGTCTTCATGCGATGTCTTCTCATGTCATAGTCTTCAATGTGAATGTCTTCACATACCACCTTTGACTTCAATGTCTTCATACATTTTTAGGGGTCATCTCTGGTAGGAAAACCGAATCAATGAGGGACTTCTACCTATGTTATCTTGCAATTCTCACAAACACATTAGTCCCTCAACCAGGTTTGTCATCAATACTCCAAAACCAACTAGGGGTGGCACTAGATGCACTTACAATCTCCCCCTTTTTGGTGATTGATGACAAACTGGTTGAAGTTTTCAATGGGGAATAAAATATGTGAAATTGTAAAGGATAGGGTATTGTCTTCATAAGTTGCAAGGGCTCCCCCTGAAGATGTGCATATAAGTAATTTGCTTTTGGAATGCAAATGCACATGCCAGGTTGTACTTGTGGGGATCCTCTTCAACCTATGATGACAATTCATCATGCAAGATATGATGTAACGAAGATAATGACATGCATAATGAAAAATGAACATCTGCAAAATGATCTAAGTGCGGAATTTATCATCGCACATGCGGAATTTATCATCGCATCATAGAATAGCAAATAAGTAGTAGACGACCATCGAGTTTAAGTGTTACAACTCAAAGAACCAAATGTATCGAGAACGAGAGTTGTAAGCACTTGGCAAAAGTAGCAAAAAGTAAAGCAACCACCCATATGGACCTTCTTGAAGACTATCAACTCATATGCTTCTCCCCCTTTTGTCAGTGAGGACCAAAAAGGTTTGAAGACATAGAGCGCCTACTCGTTCCCATGAGGTGCAGGCGAGGCAGCAGGGTTGTCGTTGAGATCCGGTGGTGCAGAAGAACTTGGTGCAGTGTCGACACGCGCTGAAGTTGGAGGAGGTGAAGTTGCATCATCTTGGTCATCGATGATTCTGGCATTTACGGTCGCAGCTGAGGATGAGTATTCAGAGTCTTCAAGTGTGGGAGTCCGACACAAGTGAGCATTTCCGGGAGGAGTTGAGTCAAACTTGAAGCGTTCGGTGAAGCCATCATCGTGCAGATCAGCTTCAGCACTAAGTAGGGTCAAACTCTTCCATGACCTCTGACATGTTTTATGAGTGACAAAGGCATTCTTGGTGGCAAGATTGCGAATGCGGTTTACATCCACCAAGAGGCTTTGCATCTGACGCTTAAGCCAGTCATGATGTTTGTCCTGTTACTGATGCAACGCGACGAGAAGCTCTCGGTCATTTAGGACACGAGATCATCTTCGAGGCCTTTGCGCAATGGTGCTGCCAGTGGCGTCAGTTTGAGCATGAGGGGCACATGTGTTTCCAGCAAGGGGATAAACACGAGAGACTGCTGGAACTCCTTCAATGGGCTGGGTGAAGCTCTGGTGATCAACATTGTGAAGATAAATGGGATCCTTAGCAGGCTCTGGGTAAATGGATTCAACTGACAGATCAACCTCGGGCAAGAATATAAGATGATTGCGCGTAAACGGCTGATAGTTAAAGGCTGAGTGACGCTTGATCAGACACATGACCCATGGAGCATAGAATTTCAACCCAAAGATGTCGGAGCCAGACGCAACCAATTGCCTGATGAAGAAGTCTTGAGCATTGAAGCTGATGCCATTGAAAATATAGAAGACCAAAGTCTTCATTGCTCCTTCAAGCTTCGCTGCAGATGAGTGTCCTTTGACAGGCCATAGAGTCTTCCTGATGATGTGGTAAATGGTGCAAGGCAGGTACTCTAGGTCTTCAACAAAGAACTCATATGTGTATTCAACGTCATGAGGCAGAGGCTTCATCATGCTCAGCATTTGACTCATGTTGGGTTCTGGCTTCTGAAAGATGCTTTCCAATGCATTTTGGTGTTGTTAACAACCTGGTTCATAGTATTCACCAGGAGTGGGCAGGCCTGTAAGCTCAATGATATCAAGAGCTTTAGCTTCATGATGGACATTGCCTGTCATCCACTCAAAGACCCAAGTCTTTGGATCCCTGTTGTAGCCTCAAATGTGGAGAGTTGCATAGAACTGTAGCAGAAGCTCTTCATTCCAGTGCTCCTTATCTGTGACAAATTGCAACAGACCGGCATCTCTGAAGCAATCCAATGCTTCTTCAAGGCAGGGCAGTCCAGCTAGAGCTTCAGAGTCAAGGCGCATATGTGGAAATATGCGCCCTTGATTGTATAGGACACATGAATAGTAGTTGCGCTGCTGATAGCTCCAGAACCGATCTGAGGAAATGTGTGGTCTGGTATAAGGGTTCTTGGAGCTGTTGAAGAAGGTATTATGTGCCATGAAGCCATTCACATTGAAGACCCCAGGTGAAGTGGCAGTGCCTGGGAATGGTGGAAGTCTTGGCTTGGGCTTTTGAATTTGAGGTCAGTGCTCGACGTGATACTCAAATTGTGGACCCGCAGCAGGCGGAGGAGTCAGAATGGGCCATCGGACCATCACAGGCTGACCACGATCAAATGCAAGCTCAATTGTATGAGGTCTTGGAGGGGGAACATGAGCATTGGCATTGTATTCATGGGCTTCAGGGGCCACATTTGCTTCAGGTGCTTGGACCTCAGGTGCTGCAGCATTGACTTTTGGTGCTGCATTAGCTGCAGGCGCCTCATTGGCTTCAGGCGCCGCATTGGCTTCAGCCATGACAACGCCATTGGCGTCAGCGGTGATGTTGGTGGCCGCCTAAGGGTTGTTAACCTCCACTTCAGAAGCTGGAGGGTCGGACACGTTCTCCTCGAGAACATCTTTGTGGGACAGGGGTGTAGCAACTCTTTCAACTCTTGGGGCTTCTTCTTCATCGGCTGATGCAGCCGGAATATCTTCAGCCATTTTGGCTTCGGACTCAGACACGTGCATAGTGGGAGTGACTTGGGGCCTTGGTCCTTTGCGAAGCCTGCATAATGCTGGAGATGCTTGTGGAGATGGAGTGTGCTGGGCCTCGAAGTCATCATCATCTTGCATTGGTGGGGTAGCTTGCGGTTGGGGAGAGCTTGGAGTGTCTTGTCTCTGTGGGTGATCAACCCATGATGCATCCTGAGCAGTTGGCGTCAGAGGACGACCAATACAGATGAGTTCGCTGTGTGTGAGCACAAGCGATGATACCAATTGGTGCTCGATCTGAGGACGGACTTCATCATCTTCAACATTGTCGTGAGGACCAATGTCTTCAGCTGCGGTGGGGTCAACAACTGGATTAACTTTAGGATTTTCTTCAGCTTCAGGAGCCTCTGTGGAAGCAGGCTCATGAACTATCAACTGGCGCTCACGATGTTCAGATGCAGGAAGAGCCACTGAGATTGGCTCGACATTAAGGGGCTCTGTGGGAGCAGCCTGATCTCTCTTCTTGGTTTTGCGTTTCTTGGATGGAGGAGCATCATTAGTAGTGCCCTTGGTTTTGCGCTTTCTGGCTTCAGCTTCAGCAGCCCTGGTCTTCTTTAGTTCTGAAGCCACTGTGGGGACCTTAGGCTTCGAGCCTGTCATACTGGCTGGGAAGACAATTGGGTGTACTTCCTGCCTTGGTGCTTCGGGCTTTGCCATAGCTGGCTTCTTCTTCTTGGCCGCCATTCTGGGGTCGATTCCTGGTCGCCCCAAGGCCTTGCACTTTTCAGCCTCATTGTATCCTTGGACACATTTAGCAGCAAGATCCTTCATGCGCTCATGAGAACCTTTGGCTTCTTCGCGTTTGGTTCGGAATGCTTCCTTAAGCTCATGCATCATGGTCTGGAAGTTCTGAATGTCTTCAACATTGAGCTTGGCCATGTGCTTCTTGAACTGAGCTTTTTCATAATCAATCTTATGCTTCAGTTCAACAATGTTCTAAGCTAGAGCCAACTCAGTAGCAATGGCTCCGTGGAAGGCGACGCTCGGGCCAATGGGAAGCTAAAGATCATCAAAGTTGACATTTGGGCTGTCGAACCACTCATCAATGAAGGTGTTGATAATTTCAACATCAAAGAGAGGGAGGTCATTGAAGATTTCTGCCTCTTGCTTGCTCTTGATCAACTGCTCAAGAGCATCATCGCCAAGATCGTTGTCGCTGGACAGATCAATGGCGTCATTGCGCAGAATAGCAGCAGCTGTCAGTACTTGGGTAGTGGGTTGCAAAGGCATCTTCACTTTGGAGGGCTTGGAGATGCGTGACAAATCTTCAGACTGCACACTGAGTTCAGGAGGTGCAGTGGCCAGAGGCTTAGCCCATGAGACCTTTGGTGCTGGGGAAGGCTTCGAAGCTTGAGGTTTCTTTAGCTTCTTTGGCTTCGGTGGTGCAAGCGCTTCGTCAGAATCAGCATCGTCTGCAGGTTCATCCACGGCTGTCCCTTGAACCATAATATGAGTGATGAGACCTTCTAGGTTGTAGAAGGGCCCAACAAGATTGGGTTCAGCTTCGCATGTGCCATCAGCGCGAGGAGCAGAGGGGCCTGGATTGAAGTCTATTCCCCGTGACTTCTTATTTTCTTTGGCCGAGTTCCTGGCAAACTGAAGGTTGCGCTTGAACAGATTGTCGTCGCGACACCATAGCAGTGACGATGGGTCCGCATCTGCAGGTTGTGGTCCACGGACCATACAAGGATAGAAGCCTTGTTCAATGGCTTCAGCTCTAGACATGGGTTGAAGATTTTTGTATAGGATGTCTCCCCACGGTCGCTTGATGGCATTCTTCTCAGCATATTCCCGGGTCACGGACCTGTACTTGAACCATTGCTCGGCCCAGTATCTTCGAATCCATTGGATTCGTGTCTTGTGCTGACCATATCTTTCTTCGGGGTCAGTCTTGTACAGTTCATAAAGATCTTCGGGCAGGTTCGTTGATGTACCCCCACGGCACTGTCTGCCGCCCTTTCTTGTAGATTTCTCTTTTGCCATGAAGTTTAGACTGAAAGGCTTCAACACTGTCAAAGTCTTCCATCTACTGGTCAGACAAGAACTGGCTTCAGGAGAATTTATATGATGTTGTAAGGATTCTGCAAATGAATGCATACTATGAGAACCAAGGGATTCTCCCACGGACATGTACCTGTGATAGCATTAAGGTGCGAGGGAAGGGGGGAAGAGGTCATATGCATTCTCAGAAGATTTTGAAGATAAATCAGTTTAGAAGACATTGACCTCATAGTGCAAAGACATTCACTCATAAATAGAGAGTTGGTTCCAGATTTGTATGAATCCATGAATAAGTACAAGTGAGGAATCTAACTACTTTGTGAAGCATAAGTGAACATACTAGGCATATTATGAGATGTAGTATGAAATAGATCCAACTTGTGTGAACAGAAACTGCTTGTGGTAGAAAGTGATGAATCTATAGGATCAAAGGGGCTGTAAAAAGGAGATTTTATCTACCACACGAAGAACTTCTAGACGGAGTGGGAGAGGAGGCCGAGCAGTTCAATCGTCCATGCCCTAACTAGGCGACGGGGGACACCTACGGCGATGGCGGAGAAGACGATGTCCGCGGCCGGCGTGAAGATGGCGTCTGTGAGGTTGCGGCAGCTAAGCGCTTCGTCGCCAGCGTCGTCGAGGGCTAGCGGTGGCGCTAGGGTTTGTGCGAGAGTGGAAGAAGGGATAATGACTATGGTGAGGCGTGTATTTATAGGGATAGGGACGACACAGTGTTATTACACAGGTGCCCCTGGTGATTCACATCTGAAGGACACGTGGCTATCATGCAACACATCGGAGGTTGTCCCACGTTCCCACACACGCCTGGATTGTCGGGTGGTCGTTCCCACTTCTCCGGTTTCAGGTGAAAGGATTTGGCATTGAAAACAGATTAATGTTTGTCTCTGTGTCTTCTGCTGACAAGGATGCAGAGAAGACATTTTGACAGTGTCAATATAATGCATATGATTTGGATAGATAGACTTAGGAAAGAAGCATAGAGGGGTTAGGGTCTGATCACATTCACTTAGTTCAAAAGATTCAGCACGAAGCCATAGCTATAAGTGAATGCTGTAGAGGACATAAACCAAATCAGTATGTTGAAGATAAACAGGAGAACTTTTTAACATTGAAGACAAACAAAATGCGAAGACTTTGCAAATGTAACGCCATTAGATAGACACTTCAAAGGGAAGAATTTTGGTGGTGGCGTTACTCACCGTATAGGAAGTATTAGACCCAGACACGGCGCACAATTATCGTGGCGCTCCGAAGTCAAATTCCACATTAATATACTTTACTTCATGTGTTGCACATCTATGTCATCAACATGCTTAAGTGTTAGGATGTGTGCATGATCACAGGACATTTGAGGATTCCAAGATATTCAGCTCACACCGTAACTTGCAAAATCTCTTCTCATCCAAGGGCTTGGTGAAGATATCTGCCAATTGCTCTTCAGTGTTGACGTGTATGATATCAATATCTTCCTTCATAACATGATCTCTGAGGAAGTGATGACGAATTTCAATGTGCTTTGTCTTCGAGTGCTGAACTGGGTTGTTGGCAATCTTGATGGCGCTTTCGTTGTCGCAGTGGAGTGGCACTTGCTTCAGATGAATGCCATAGTCTTTGAGTGTTTGCTTCATCCATAGAAGCTGAGCGTAGCAAGATCCAGCAACAATGTATTCATATTCAGCAGTGGAGAGAGATACACAGTTCTGCTTCTTTGAAGGCCAACATACAAGTGGTCGTCCCAGAAAATGACATGTGCCTGATGTAGACTTGCGATCCACCTTGTCACCAGCATAATCATCATCCGAGAATCCAACTAGATCAAACTCTGAGCCCTTTGGATACCATAATCCTAGTGTTGGGGTGTGAGCCAAATATCTGAGAATTCGCTTCACAGCTAAGTGATGCGATTCCTTTGGTGCCTCTTGGAACCGGGCACACATGCAAACACTAAGCATGATATCTGGCCTAGATGCACATAAATAAAGCAAGGAACCAATCATGGAGCAGTATACCTTTTGATCAAACTCTTTACCATTGTCGTCGGGACCCAGATGATGTTTGGCTGGCATTGGCATCATGAAGCCTTTGCAGTCTTGCATTCCAAATTTCTTCAGGCAATCTTTGAGGTATTTCTCTTGAGATATAAAGATGCTGTTGCATTGCTGACGTATTTGAAGACCAAGGAAGAACTTCAGCTCACCCATCATGGACATCTGATATTGCTCTTGCATCATATATCCAAACTCTTCATTGTATTTCTGATTGGTGCAGCCGAAGATAATGTCATCCACATATATTTGGCACACAAACAGTTCACCATCACATGTCTTCATGAAGAGAGTGGGATTGAGGGAACCAGGTTTGAAGCCTTTGCTCTTCAGGAAGTCTTTGAGTGTGTCATACCAAGCCCGAGGGGCTTGTTTGAGGCCATACAGGGCCTTGTTGAGCTTGTACACCATGTCAGGATGTTTTGGATCTTCAAAGCCAGGCGGTTGTGCAACATACACTTCTTCTTCAATCTTGCCATTGAGAAAAGCGCTCTTCACATCCATTTGATACAAAAGAATGTTATGATGATTTGCATAGGCCAGCAGTATGCGTATGGCTTCAAGCCTAGCCACAGGAGTAAATGTTTCATCGAAGTCAATCCCTTCAACTTGAGTGTATCCTTGAGCAACGAGACGAGCTTTGTTTCTGACAACTTGACCATGCTCATCTTGCTTGTTGCGATATATCCATTTAGTGCCTATTATATTGTGCTTACGAGGATCGGGACGCTTAACCAGTTCCCATACATTATTCAGCTCACACTGTTGAAGCTCTTCTTGCATAGCTTGAATCCATTCAGGTTCCATGAAGGCTTCATCAACTTTCTTGGGTTCAGATATTGAGACGAATGCGAAGTGCCTACAGAAATTTGCTAGCTGTGTTGCCCTTGAACGAGTGAGTGGACCTGGTGCATTGATGCTATCAATTAGTCTCTCAATCTGTACTTCATTTGCAACACGAGGATGAACAGGATGAAGATTTTGCTCTTGCTTCAGGCTGAGCATTGTCATCGTTAGAAGGATTGTCTTCAGGCTGAGCATTGTCTTCAGGTTGATCAGGTGCGGAGATGATAAGTTCCTCTTCAGGCTGAGCTTCAGATGGCATGATTTCTCCAGTTCCCATAAGTTTGATTGATTCACTGGATGGAACTTCATCTAGCACATTTGGCAGGTGCTCTCTTTGCGAGCCGTTAGTCTCATCGAACCGCACATCCACAGTTTCAACCACTTTATAGTGAAAGAGGTTGAAGACTCTGTAGGAGTGTGAATCCTTTCCATATCCAAGCATAAAACCTTCATGTGCTTTCGATGCAAATTTTGAAGTGTGATGTGGATCCTTGATCCAGCACCTGGCACCAAATACTCTGAAGTAACTGACATTTGGCTTCTTGCTAGTAAGGAGCTCATAGGATGTCTTGTTTAGAAGCTTGTGAAGATAAACACGGTTAATGATATGGCATGCAGTATCAATGGCTTCAGGCCAAAACTTTCTTGGAGTCTTGTATTCATCAAGCATCGTCCGGGCCATCTCAATAAGTGTTCTGTTCTTGCGTTCCACGACGCCATTCTGTTGCGGCGTGTACGGAGCTGAGAATTCATGTGTGATGCCCAAAGTATCAAGATAAGTATCTAGGCCAGTGTTCTTGAATTCAGTGCCATTGTCACTTCTGATGTTCTTGATCTTGACGCCATAGTTGTTCATGGCTCGATTGGCGAAGCGTCTGAAGACATCCCGCACTTCAGTCTTGTAGAGGATTATATGCAAACAAGTATATCCTGAATAATCATCAACAATGACAAAGCCATAGAGACAAGCAGTAGTAGTAAGAGTTGAGTAATGAGTGGGACCGAAAAGGTCCATGTGGAGCAGTTCGAAGGGTTGAGTCATTGTCATGATTGTCTAAAAGGGATGCTTGGCCCTTGTCATCTTTCATGCTTCATAGGCACCGCATAAGTGATCCTTCTTGAACTTGATGCCCTCGATGCCTATGACATGCTTCTTTCTTGCAAGAGTGTGCAAGTTCCTCATGCCAGCATGCCCTAGCCTCCGATGCTAGAGCCAACATTCTGAAGCTTTTGCTAGAAGACACACGGCAAGTTGTGGTCCTACTGAGAAATCTACCACATACAAATCATCTTTCCGATACCCTTCAAAAACTAGAGACTTGTCAGATTCCATTAGAACAAGGCAACGATATTTTCCAAACATCACAATCATGTTCAAATCGCAAAGCATTGAGACAGACATTAAGTTGAAACCAAGGGATTCAACAAGCATGACTTTATCCATGTGTTGATCCCTTGAGATTGCAACTCTACCTAGACCCAATACCTTGCTTTTACCAGTGTCACCAAATGTGATGTGACTTTTGTCAGATGGACGTAAGGTTGAGTCCACAAGAAGACTTCGATTGCCAGTCATGTGATTAGTACACCCACTATCAATAATCCATTCTGAAGCAGCTGGTGTCGTACCCTATAGTGCAGTTAGGGGGATATGCTTCACGAAGAGAATTGTGAAGCATAAACATTTGACAAGCAAGTGGATTATGAAAGCTTAGATCGAGGTTAGGACTGATAGGGCAAGTAGCAAGCGACTCAGGAATGAACTACATGATAAGACCATTTGGGCATTTGATCTTGCGCCGTACAAGATGTTTAAGGTCCCCAGCAATAGCTTTAGACGATTTTGGTTTTCGGCTGGAGACCTTTCCCTGCAAAAGAGAGTTAAGCTTTCTTAGCCACCCACATCTTCAAGGGTGGCTTCCAAGCAATGAGTCTAAGTGCAGCATCTGAGAACTTTGGCTTTGGAGCCCTAGCAAAAAGTCTTGCAGGTGGACAATAGTACTCATATGAATAAGCAGAATAGTTCTTGGTCTTATGAACATGGCAGTTTGATGAAACACGCTCATATTCATAGGCCTGAGTATGGCTTCCCTGCAAAACATTTGCATTAGTGCGACTCAGGTGAGTCCTTTGTCTGTATGAAGCCTTTGGACCATATGACGCCTGTGGTCTGGGGTTTGTCTTCTTCACTTGTGGTGTCATGACGACATTCACAGGAAGATTCTCCAACAACCTTTTCGGCACCCAGACTTTCTTCATAGGTGGCTCATTCCTGCAGTTAGTACCAATATACCTGGCAAACACCTCACCATTCTGATTCTTAAACAGTTTATAGTTTGCATAAAAGGATTCATCAACAACAATGGGATTAGCACAATTGAAGCCTGACAGGGTGGATGGATCCACTGAGGGTTCCTTTACAGCAACCCATGTGGTTTTGGGGTACTGCTCAGGTTTCCAGTAAGAGCCATCAGCATTCATTTCCTTTCGAACCCAAGACCCTCTTTCCTAGGGTTTCGGTTCAAGATCTGCCTTTTGAGAACATCGCATAGTGTCTGATGCCCTTTGAAACTTTTGTACATCCCTGTTTCAAGCAATGTCTTCAACCTAGCATTCTCATCAGCAATAGCAATGGTATCCTCAACAGAGGGGTTAGTTACCACATCAACAGTTGAAGATATTGCAATAGTAGTAGCAGTAGAACACCCAGCAACAGAAGTAGCGTTGTCATGCTCAATGCATTTAAGACATGGTGGTTCAAATCCTTCCTGAGCGGAACTGATCTGTTTGGCGTGAAGTGACTCGTTTTCCTTTTGAAGATCTTCATGAGCCGCTCTCAATTTCTCAAGATCTTGCTTCCTTTGAAGATAATCTAGGAAAGCTTTTCATGAGTTGTTGAGAGCGTTTCATGACGACTTTCAAGTTCCTCATACTTAACGTGAAGATTTTTTATGTCTTCAATTAAGGACTGAGATCGAGTCATTTCAGCGTCTAATAGGTCATCGCTTTTGTCTAACAGTTTTTGAATATGTTCCATAGCTTTCTGTTGTTCAGTTGCAAATTTAGCAAGTGTTTTGTAGCTGGGTTTGGAACCACAATCAGAGTCATCTTCACTGGATGTTTGATAGTGAGCAGTGCATGTGTTTACCTTGGCACCACGTGCCATGAAGCAGTAGGTAGGAGCAGAGTAGTCCTTGTCATTTGCATCGGTGTCATTGATGAAATCATTGTCTTCAGTGTTGAAGATGGACTTGGCAACGTATGCTGTAGCCAGACTCGCAACGCCAGAATCGGACTCCTCCTCAGACTCCACCTCCGCCTCCTCAGAAGTGGAGTCCTCCTCTGAATCCATTTCCTTGCCAACAAACGCCCGAGCCTTGCCAGATGAGCTCTTCTTGTGCGATGAAGACTTGGAAGAAGACTTTAAGTATTTCTTCTTATTCTTGTCGTCAGAGTCATACTCCTTGCTCTTCTTCTTCTTCTTCTTCTTGTTCTCATTGTCCCACTACGGACACTCAGAGATGTAGTGGCCAGGTTTCTTGCACTTGTGGCATGTTCTCTTCTTGTAGTCTTGAGCAGAAGCTTCATCATTCCTTGAGCTTGATCGTGAAGACTTTCTGAAGCCTTTCTTCTTGGTGAATTTTTGGAACTTATTCACAAGCATAGCAAGCTCCTTTCCAATGTCTTCAGGATCATCAAAACTGCTGTTAGATTCTTCTTCAGATGAGGAGACAGCTTTTGCCTTCAAGGCACGAGTTCGCCCATAGTTGGGACCGTAGATGTCTCTTTTCTCAGAAAGCTGAAACTCATGTGTGTTGAGCCTCTCAAGTATGTCAGACGGATCGAGTGTCTTGAAGTCAGGACGTTCTTGAATCATCAGGGCTAGGGTGTCAAACGAGCTGTCAAGTGATCTCAGGAGTGTCTTGACGACTTCATGCTTGGTGATCTCAGTAGCGCCGAGGGCTTGAAGCTCATTTGTGATGTCAGTGAGTCGATCAAACGTGAGCTGGACATTCTCATTGTCATTTCTCTTGAAGCAGTTGAAGAGGTTGCGAAGGACACTGATTCTCTGATCTCTCTGGGTTGAGACGCCTTCGTTGACCTTGGAGAGCCAGTCCCAGACTAGCTTAGATGTTTCCAAAGCACTCACACGGCCATACTGTCCCTTGGTCAAATGACCATAGATGATGTTCTTGGTAGTGGAGTCCAGTTGAACGAAATTCTTGACATCAGCAGCGATGACACCTTCACCAGCCTTGGGAACGCCATTCTTGACGACATACCGTAGGTCGACATCAATGGCTTCAAGATGCATGCGCATCTTATTCTTCCAGTAGGGATATCCAGTTCCATCGAAGACTGGGCACACAGTGGAGACTTTGATTATCCCTGCAGTCGACATAGCTAAAACTCCAGGTGGTTAAACCGAATCACACAGAACAAGGGAGTGCCTTGCTCTGATACCAATTGAAAGTGCTAGTGATCGACTAGAGGGGGGTGAATAGGTGATTTTTAGAAAAGTCTTCAAAACATGGAAGTTTCGAAGACAAACGATAGAAATAAACCTATTACCATGCAACGGAAGGTAGACTACACTAAGCAAGCCATAGTCAAGTATTCAATAAAGTGAAAGCACAATGACTAATAGCAGCGAGGCATTAAAGATCGGGTAGGAAGATAGTGTGAAGCCAGTCAGAACAAACAGTCACTTAGTGAAGACAAAAGATAATGCAATCATACAATGACTTCACAAGGATCAACAGTAAGTAAAGGAAAGGGAAGGATGAAACTAGTGACTCGTTGAAGACAATGATTTGTTGGACCAGTTCCAGTTGCTGTGACAACTGTACGTCTGGTTAGGGAGGCTGAGATTCAACTCAGAAGACCGTGTCTTCACCTTATTCCCCTTGAGCTAAGGACACCCAGTCCTCGCCCAATCACTCTGGTAAGTCTTCAAGGTAGACTTCCAAACCTTCACAGACTTCGTTCACCGGCGATCCACAATGACTCTTGGATGCTCAGAACACGACGCCTAACTGGC
Source organism: Triticum aestivum (assembly GCF_018294505.1). NCBI lineage: Eukaryota > Viridiplantae > Streptophyta > Magnoliopsida > Poales > Poaceae > Triticum > Triticum aestivum. The sequence continues at coordinate 421,299,065 of NC_057794.1, read as the reverse complement.
TGGAGGATTCATAGTCCTCAAGTGTAATAAGTCTTCAGATCACACAGACAGGAAGACTTCATTGATGCCTAACACTCTTTGGCTCTGGGTGTTTAGGGCTTTATCCTCGCAAGGAATTCTCTCTCAAAGGCTTCGAGGTGGGTTGCTCTCAAACGACAAAAGCCATGCACTAACTCTAAGCAGCCAACCGTTTATGGTTGTAGGGGGTGGGCTATTTATAGCCACTAGGCAACCCGACCTGATTTGTCCGAAATGACCCTGGGTCACTAAGGAACTGACACATGTTCCAACGGTCAGATTTCAAACACACACGGCAACTTTACTTGGGCTACAAGCAAAGCTGACTTATCCAACTGTGAATAAGATTTCCTCTCATAGTCTTCACTCGGAGACATAGGATTTTGGTTAAGCATCACTTTAGTCATTCTGACTGGTTCTTTTGGACCCCACTTAACAGTACGGTGGTTCCTATGACTCAACAAAGAAGAAGAAAAGAATGATGAAACTGCTAAGTCTTCACGCTCCATAGTCTTCACGCGATGTCTTCTCTTGTCATAGTCTTCAATGTGAATGTCTTCACATACCACCTTTGACTTCAATGTCTTCATACATTTTGAGGGATCATCTCTGGTAGGAAAACCGAATCAATGAGGGACTTCTACCTGTGTTATCCTGCAATTCTCACAAACACATTAGTCCCTCAACCAGGTTTGTCGTCAATACTCCAAAACCAACTAGGGGTGGCACTAGATGCACTTACACACGCCCGTGCCTCGCAAGCACCCCACGCCGCCGCCCGTGCCTGGCCTGTGCGCCTGCCGGCGCTCCCCGTGCGCCTCTGCGTGCGCGCATAGCCGGCCATAGCCTCCGCCGGCGCCCTCCATCACGCCTGTGCATGTTTGGGCGGACGCCCACGCCCAAGTGCCTGCATCCACCACCCGGTAGCCCGCTGGGCCAATGACTTGTGGGCCCAATGCCCTTTAAAAAAGAAAAAACAATTAAAATATATTATAAAAATAATTAATTAACCCTAATTAATTAACTCTAATTAACCTAATTGCATATTAGTCTAATTAAACCTGTTTAGTTAAAACGTATCTATGACAGATGGGCCCCACTTCCAGTTTGACCAGTCAATGGTCAATGTTGACTGCTGACATCATGATGACGTCATGCTGATGCAATAACTCCATTTTTTGAATTATTAATAAATTCAGAAAATGTTTAATACTTTAAAAAATCATATAAAATAATGCGTATTTCGGATGAAAAAGTTTTATACATGGAAGTTGCTCAGAATGACGAGACAAACCCGAATACGCGGTCCGTTTACATGTCAGATGCCTCTAACTATCTGAACTTCTAACATTCCCCCTCCGGTCATCTATCTGACATAGGTCCGGAACCGGGAATACATTCCCGGTTGAATTCCCCCTTCACCTATATCGTGTAGCCATGCGTTAGGTCACACCCGGCACAGAATATTGCCATGTTATGCTTTGTGATGCTATGTTTGCTTTATATTTACTGTTTCTTCCCCCTCTTCTCTCTGGTAGACCCCGAGACCGATGCTGCCCCTGGGATCGACTATGTCGATGACGACCCCTCCTTGCCAAAGCAACCAGGCAAGCCCCCCCTTTGATCATCCCGATATCGCCCATTCCATTCTCTCATGCCTGCATTAGATTTTGCTACTGTTATTGTTTGCTCCTATTCTGCTGCATAGTCTGTTTATTGTAACCTGCTATTGTTACCTACCTACTTATCCTAAACTGCTTAGTATAGGTTGGTTAGAGACCCATTAGTGACCCCCCCCCCCTACTTGACCCGACTGCCCCGCTGGATTATCAGAAGACCCGATCAACGGGATCGAAGACCAGGCCCCGACACCTCACGTCACATCACGCCCCTTTGTTGCTCGACTCTGAAGAGTTACCATCGAGTGCTGAGGGTGGAACCTCATACATCACTCCTGATGAGATCTCTGTAGAGTAGCTATTCGGCCGTGGTCGTCGAGGGTGATTTCCTCCTTAACCACTTCCGATACGACTCTGTCGTGCAACCCCTCAAGTGTGAACCTCGAGGGTGGTTCCTCTTACGTTCACCTTGATGTTTACATCGAGTGGGAATCCGACAAGGGTGATTCCTCAGGTTTTCCCCCTTGGTGTTAGACACACGGTTACTATGGTTACTATGACTTTGCACTGGACCCTGTTACTAAAGATGGGTTGGCCCTGAGGGGTACCCGGGCGAGCTTAATAGCGAGTGATGTGGAGTCGGGTTGACCTAGAAGGTGCCCACGAGATACTTACGAGGCGTGGCCGAGCATTCTTAGCCCTTGCCGCAAGTACTCGAGACGGGGCGATGGGGTCACATCGATCGTGAGTCTCTGCTTGTTACCGTGCGTTCCTAATCCATTACGATTTGGGTATTTGATCTGAGGGGCCTCTAGCCTGATAGCACTAACCATCACGTGGGCATAGTATGGGCGTTTTTTGTCGTATACATCAGCCGAAGCTTAATAGACGCCAGCGACAGAGCGGCGCGCGCCGGGTTGGACTGGAAATGTAACGCCCCGAGACCGATATGCCAGGTGTCCTCCAGTTATTCGCTGTTGTTGTCTTGTCATTGCCTGCATGTCATGCATCTCATATCATCTCATCATGTGCATTTCATTTGCATACATGTTCGTCTCATGCATCCAAGTATTTTCCCCGTTGTCCGTTTTGCAATCCGGCGCTCCTATGTCACCCGGTGTCCCTTTCTACCTATTTCCGTGTGCGAGTGTTAACCTTTTCGGATTGGAACGAGACTTGTCATGCGGCCTTGGTTTACTGCCGGTAGACTGCCTGTCAAGTTTCGTTCCATTTGGACTTCGTTTGATACTCCAACGGTTAACCGAGGGACCGAAAAGGCCTCATATGTGTTGCAGCCCAACACCTCTCCAAAGTGGCCCAAAAGCGACCTAAACCCTCTCCATCATCTCGGTCGTTCGATCATGATCGCGTGGCCAAAAACCGCACCTCATTTGGACTCTCCTAGGTCCCTCTACCTCTATAAATAGATCACCCCCGAAATTCTCGCGCAAAACCCTAGCCCCCTCTCTCCTCTCACCCGCCGGACATTTTTCCTGCCGATGGACATGTCCGCCCGCGACGTCTGCCGCCATGTGTCGGGCTGGCATTTGCCCCGCCCGGTGCCCACATC